>NW_026623343.1:1420876-1591357 GCF_030028575.1 Malurus melanocephalus
AATGATGGCAAATGTAGCATTTACTTTTGTAACTTATTCCAGAAATTAACAACCTTGCAGCCAAAAAGGTCTGTTCCTGTTTCTGGTCTGAATGTACTTGGATTTAACTTCCAGATATTAAACCTTTCCCCCTTGCCCCTCACATGAAATTGCACACAGAAACTCAAACCCCCTTCARTCTGGTTTTGAAGAATTAACAGATCCTTCCTGTGTCAGAGTACACGGCAGTATTTCCAGCCTTTGATTCATTTTGCTGCAGCTTTGGTACCCTTTCAAGCCCCTTTAAAAATGGGCACACCAGAATTATGTGCTGGCATCTGTGTTGACAACAGAGCTAAATTTATCTCACTGCTCCTCTRAGTATACCCTCAGGTCTCAGATGCCCTGGGTGACTGTGCTGGTCCTTGTAAGCCGTCACCTCTCAAATTGCTGTTYGGAGCTGGTGTTTCTGAGGATACAGCTCCCCAGCCTGCCAGGATGACCTGACTCTTTCACAGGTTCTGTGGTTCTTCCAGGTCTGATCCAAAACATTCCAATGATGTTTTGGCTGTGGAGGSTACACCTGGAAGTGCTCATGGATGCCCTGGGCTGGAGGTAGATGTTGAAGCCCAGCTTTCCTCAGTGATCAAGGTCACTCCGTATCACCATCCTTTCCTCACCGTTGTGTCTTGCTGCATAATCTACACCTGTTTCTAGAAATAATCTTATGGATGCTTCTCAATTTGAAGKGATAAACAGAGTTAAATTCCAATACAAATACCTGAGGAATATGACTAGAAAAGACCATTTATGAGTACCCATGGACAAGCAATTTTTGGTGTCTGTTATATACACAGTTTAGGGCATTTAGGGTATTATACTGATGGCACTAGTCCATGTGTCAGATACGATTTTTTTTAAGGAGAATCTAAGTATACTTGTGCTGTCAAGCTCCTTTATCGCACAAACTTGTAATTTCATCAAAAAAGGAAATCAGACTTTTTATGAACCGATCAATTTCCATAAGGCCATGTTGATCGGTATTAATTTAATTCTCTGCCTTTTTTTCTTCTTTAATTTTCAAGGCTTTTTATCATTTTGGATTTGCTAATGACTAATATCAGSCTCAATAGCCAGAGTAAATGTGCTGCTGGCACAGATTCAGTGTGTTCCCACACTTCTGGGATTTGCATGGGGCTTCAAGACCTCTACAAAATTAGTGTCAGAATAGGCCATGTTGCTTTTTTGCTAGCACTAATAGAAATTCTCAATAAATTATCACCTTAAATAGTTTGCCATCTCCCTCTTGCAATCAGCTGATATCACAGCAAGTATTTTGCTCCTGGTAGAAATAAAATTCCTCTAATGGTCTGTGACTCAGGTAGAAGATAGACGGGGCCACTGAACAGAGAGGAACAGCAGCAGATGTTGAGGAGAGCTGATAAGGACAGATAAGTGGCCCTAGGTGCTCTTCCAGCAGCCAGCCAGTGTACTTGTATTTTCTCTTGTTTTTCTACAATGTAAATATTCTAATTTGTATTAATTGTTGCTACATTCCCTGTGGTCCCCTCTGTTTATATATACAGGTGTATATGCTCTMACGTTCCCATCTTCACAAGTTGCATTTTCACCAGAGATCTCTTGATTGCAGAAGAGACACTTAAGGCCAAGTCTAAAAAAACCTCTGGATATGTAACTTCTGTACCTGTTGATGTTTCTGCCCTGTACTGATCTAGCAAGGTAATGTAAACCCGAGTTTAACATAAATTATTCATTTTCTTCTATTGCTGGCTTCTTTAGGGGTTGCTTCCACAGAGTTTCCCTTTTTCCCTTCCCATTAAATGGGTGAGGAATGCATCAGTGAAGTACCCCCACAAATGTCTTGACTGTGCAGAGGCCTCCTAAAAGAACAAGCTCACTAATGGATGATAAGAATGGTACTTACTTTATGCACTGCAATAATCTAATTAAAAACATAAATTATTATATACTCATAGACCAATTATTATATACTCATGCACACTAAAGAGAGCATGMAAAGGGTCTGAGATGGGCTTGCCATTTGGTGAGCACTCTGTACTAGAGCATGTGTCMCTCATTTAATTTAATGTATGATTAACAATTCCTGAACATGATTAGCACTTCTCTAATTGTGATTGATGTGAGCTATTGTGCAACAGCCTTTCCACAAGTGCAAATTTATAGATTGTTAAGATGGAAAAGCAAATGTATTTGATCATCAGCAACCCAGCATCTTGGAAGGTTCCGGAGTCCCTTCCAGCAACGTAAGAGACAGTAAATCTCTAATTATGTCTGACATGAGCGGCTTTCACTATATCCCTGTTTTTTCCAGAGCTGACATTCAGCTCCGAGATGTTCTCCAACAGGTGGCCTTTAGCTGGATGGTCACCAAGTGACACTGGTGACAACAGTATCCTGCTCCATAYATAAAATACAAGGGATGTGACAGTGCCAGGAGACATCATAAAAAAAACAAGAGGAAAGCATCCAGATAATCTGTGGCCAGTTCTCCTTTTTTTCCTAGTTTTTCTGTTTAAAGACGAGCTTTCCTTACCTTTGCTCTTTAAAAAAGCCTGGTTTTGTTTGTCCATTTGCTTGCCTCAGCCTTTCTCCAAGGGCATGCGGAAAGTAAACACTGTATTTTTTTCTGTCCTCCTCAAAACACTCTGCATGCTGGAAGAAACGTGTTTGATATAAAGTATCCTTTCTTTTCTAAAGAATAAGTCTTTTGGTGCTCTTCAAAACTTATAAATTCCTTTCAGTTTTGGACCACTTGGTGGAGACAGTGTGTGTCTTCGTGTCATTGTATAAAAACCTTGCGCTTTTTTGTTTCATCAAGTTAAATCCAAAACTTTATGTGAGACAAAGCAATTCCTTCACCTTAGCTGAGTTGCTTGCATCCATCAGGAGAGTTTTTCAGAAATTGCCTGGTCTCCTGTGGCAGTGTGGTGACCAGAGAAGCTGGCAGTGGTTTATGAGCCAGAGGAATGGAGGGGTGCAGTCTGTCCCCAGGGAAGAAACAGGCAGCAGCCAGCTCTGCTGGGAAGCACAGTGCCGGCCGTGGACTAATTCCGGGAATTTGGGGAAGTCCCTTGTCCTCTGTGGGGTTGGAAAACTCTGAATGAGAACTATGCTTTGCGTCTCCTGGGGTGGCTGGTCCCCATTTTGGCACCCAGAGCAAGCCTGGGAAGGGAACAGCAAACACTCTGGGGTCAGGCACACTGTCTTTTCCTCTCAGGGAGGTTAAATTTGSGGGTTAAACCACAGTCAGGCTCACCAGCACCACATGAGCATATTCCAGGGGGGCAGAGCAGAGGGGACAGGGGTCACCCGTGCTGGAGGTTCTGTTCCATGACACACAACATGAYGGAGCCACAGAGCCCCCAGCCTGCCTTCATGTCAGGGATATTTCCTGCCTGTCAAAAGGTTTTAAAATGAAATCTCCATAGTCAGTCAGCAGGGAGGGAAGGAAACTGGTAACTGAGCTTCCAACACTGCACTGGGAAAAGGAGGARAGAGTGTGATGGACGGGGAAAGAAAGTCAGGTGTGARCCCTGCCCTTTGARGCTTGGAAKTCAATTTCAAGCCAAAAAGTTCTGTTCACTGACCACTGTGGCAATCATATAAAGGAAGATTTATACCTGTGTGTTTAACCCCAGGGTATTGCTCTAGCGGTATATAAGGCCTTTAGACCATGGCTGGCTGGTAYTGTCTATTCCGACTGAAAGCCTGCCTGCTCCTGCCACATCCAGCCCCGGACACCCCGCTGAAAGCAGAAATTACTGGCGAAAAAAATACAACGGGAGACTGCTGATGGTGAAAGGAGAAGCAGATCTGCCCTCTTGTGTACACGGCATCTACTGCAACTKGTTCTAAATTTATCTGAAGTTAATTTATTCCTTAAAATAACAAATGAGGAAAAGATACAAATGCTTTGAGTGTTTTAACCTTACCATAAAAAGAATAAGAAAATAAAAGATGAAGGATTAGGTGATTTCTTCTCAGGAATTGGTTTGTAGACCTGAGAGTAAGCAATGTGTGCAGCCTGATCAGGAGAAGATGCTCTGAACACTTAGGCTATCAAGCTAGGCACTATGAAAATACAAGTAGTACAAAACCCGAAGAAGATAAATCTAATTGCCAGGGAAACTCAACCATCTGCAAAATCATTACCCATTAAAAGTAAGCTGCTTTTTTTTTTTTTTTTTTTTTTTTAATGAGGATGCAAAATAGCTTGAGCATTTCATTGCATTCATCACAGCAGGAAGGAGCAAGAGAGAAGATTTTGGCTGAGACAAGCATATTTTGCCAGTCTTAATTAAACCAGAGAGGGATGGAGGGCAGCTGACTTCATAGGGTTGGGAAGGTCAGACTGAGTTTCCATGTTCTCCTCCTTCCAGCTGTTTTCTTTTGAAKCTTCACAGCCAGTTCCTTCCCTAATCTTCTCAAATCTCATGATTAGACATGACATTTTTAAGAAATTATAACCTGGACAGCTTCTCTGGACACACAGATCAAAATATCAGACCCTCAACAAGGAGAAAATGCAGGACAGGTTGTTTCCAGTGCAAAGCTCAGGCTTCTCCTGCCATGACACTGGCAGATCAACCTGCCAGTTTAGAACCAGCTGCTCATTTTCTGCTTGCAAACAATTCACTCATGTCCCGGGGTGAAGAGTAGAGCTTGTTCTCGGCTGGACTTCCAGGAACATGGTGATTTTCATTTTTCTTTTGTTTTTTTCTTTCTTTTCTCCTTTCTCCTTTCTCCTTTCTCCTTTCTTCTTTCTCCTTTCTCCTTTCCTTTCCTTTCCTTTCCTTTCCTTTCCTTTCCTTTCCTTTCCTTTCCTTTCCTTTCCTTTCCCTTTCCCTTTCCCTTTCCTTTCTTTTATTTTCTTTTTATTGACAATGATGAGAGAAAAAAAAAAAAGCCAAAGCATTACAGAAGAACCTGTCAGTAGACAATGGATTTACAGCTGAATAGGCCAGCTGTAAATTGGAGTGAAATCTGGACACAGCTTTACAACATGGGCTACAGCAAAAGGTGCATTTTCAATTTGTAACCACTGTTCCAACAATACACTAGGTCTGATGGCATCAGATTTTTCTTCTTTACAATGAAAAAGCAATTATACTCTGGGCCTGAGGATAWAGTAATATAAAACAAAATAAATAAACTCTTCAGCATATAAGAATTTCATCTTCCACAGAAGTGGTAAATGCTGTTTAGGTGCATTTCCCTACAATTTTCTCTCTCCTGATTCTCTTTAGTGTTTTTTCTAAGAGTCGTGGTGAGACCAGCAATAAAGCAATCTCATGTGAACTAGATTGGCCTTGTCTGAAGCAAAATTACACCAGCAATAAATGTGACTTGGTAGATCTTATCTAATATAATTTCATTATAAAACAATACTGATATACCTCCTTACCACAGGACAAGCAAGAACAGAAAGCAAAAGAAGCTATTTCTGCCATTGAAATAAAAACAATTGTTATTGTGGTTACTTCTTCTCACTCTTGACCCTTTACCTGCTTCAGACTGATTGTTGGAGATTTGGGGGATCTGTGACCTTTTAAGCTTGTTTGTGCTGAAAAGTCATGTAGTTACTCTTTGCCCAACATCTGGGCTTGCAGTTTGAAATGGTACTGGGGAAAATATTCAACAGCATCATGAAGCAGGCTGCAAAAGATAGTGTGAAGGGCACATCAGGTGTTTTCTGTTCATTATTTATCATTAAAAGAAAGGCCAAAATAAATAAATATCCAGCCAAAATAAATAAATATCCCTTAAAAGTCCTCTTTATTAAAAAAAATTTAAATGCTTTGGGTTTTTGGTATCAGATCCATTCTTTCATACTTGTGTGTGTGTGTATACATATATAAATATGCACAAATATATGCACAAATATATATATATATATATATATATGCACATATATGTGCAAGTATCTTCCATTCTTCTAATATTTCTTTCTTCCCTTCCTAGAGGGCCGAAACTCATGCACAAGTAAAGGAAAACATGCCATATCCCACTTCTAGTTTCTACTTAGGACATATCATGCTGGTGGATATGAATAAAGTAGTCCCCAGGGAGGGATGCCCTTGAATCCAGGAGAACTGGAAGAATGGGGATGTGCCTCCTTGTCTTTTTTCCTTGGCCATCCAGACTCAAACAGAAGCCAAGACATCCTCGAGAGGTCTTTGGGCCATCACAGCACTGACCTCYTTGCTTGCTATTTCTGCAGGGACATCTGGCTCACTTAAAATCATTACTGTGTGGATGTTTTAGTGTAAATTTTAAGGTCTATATTTCAAAAATGGAAGGAATCTGCAATAGAGTCAGCACTTGGCAATATCTGAATGACTAATAGCCAGCAGAGGTTAATGTCCCTTAACTTCCTCACAGGCCATCAACCCCTAGAGCTGATCATTAATTGCCTGCAATAGCCTGTGCCATGGTCATTACTGCTTAGTTATTCAGATGAAATTAGTAATACCAATTTCAGGACTTCAATTTTCATAAATGGAGAACTCAGTCTTTTTTTCCCCAACACATTCCACATCCAATCTGACATTATTTGTCTCCCCGCTTTAATAAACAATGCTCTATGCCTGTTAAGCATTCATAAAAGTAAAGACTTTTCTTGTGCATTAGCCTATAGAGCAGACAAATAACTGGATTATATTGAGTTATTGATGCTTCACTAAACAAATAACCACAGAAATCAATCATGGTAAGTAATAAATGAATGAACTGGAAATTATAGGAAGAGCTACATCCAAACTGCAGAGCAGATGCAGCGTATGACTTGGTCCTACTTTCTGTTSCCCAGTCACAGGGATATGGGGCACTCTGAGGAACTTTTGAACTCAGACTCCTGGGTTCCCCTTCTGAGGAATCACAAGACATGGGGGAGTTTTGTTTCAGCAAGGTACATAAATTGTACAGGGTAATCTTCCAAAACCCCACTACTTCTTGATTACACTGCAGTAATTCATAAGTCCAAGTTGCTTTAGGTTTATCTTGATAAGGAAGTCTTGCAGAAGGTCTCARAATCATGTGCCCTCCTTTTTGCCCTGGAATCCACTAATTCTACCCTCTCCACTGTTTTTTGTTTTTTTTTTTCCCCAAAAGAGGGAAATGTGTGCTCACAAGACTATGGTGAGCTCCAGCTGATCCCTGCTAAGGATGTGTCAGGCACGTGGTGTCACAGGTGTATCCTTCATTCTCAGGGTGAAAGTTTACAGGCAGTCTTTGGGAAATCAAAGCTAAATGCATGTTTTTAGCACTCATGAAAGATATTTAACCTCAAAATTACTGAGGCACAAAGTGCCAAATTCTTCCCATCCCACATGAAATTTTATGCAAGAAATGACACACCAGATCTGTCTTGCATGAATAACCACAATTAGCAGTTATATAATTACCTTCTGGTCATGTTTCATAAAGTGAAACTCTGTGGTGGGCAGAGTGGAAGAGGTCAAACTTGTCAGTCATAGCAGTTTCTCCTGCTTTGAAGATCAGTGATTTTGTCAGTTTTGGAGTCAGGAGAAAAAAGGCATCAGAAAGCCCATGCAAAACAGTTCACAGGCAAAGATTCAGCGAGGTTTAGATCCAAGGTCTTCAACGCTTCATCAGAGGTCACTTCTCAGTTATTTGTCTGTCTGTTACTAGTTCCATTTTAAATTGTCTTCAGTGATGGAAATTGAGTCCCTGTTTAATGAGCTCTTTGAGAAAATGAAATGTCAATGCAAACCTGAGATAAATGAATGAAAACAAAAGAGGATGGGGAAGAAGAACGTCCTGTGTTCATATTCATATATTTATGTAAATATTCATATATTTATGTAAATATTCATATATTTATGAATGCGTGAATGTATACATATATATATTTGTAAGTATGGATGCATAAGTATATATGTATGTACACATATAAATATTTATATAAATATACAGATATTTGCATCATGGTCATCTCGAAGATCTAGYATGTTTTTGCTCTCATATTACTGCACTACTTGCCAGGTCCATGACAGGTGTGAGGTTTTTGACAGGAAAGGATGAGAATGTAAAAACCTTTCTCTGGAGGTTATTTCATGCATGGAGAGCTGCAAAAGGGAGGGCAGCAGAATGAGAGTGGGAAATGGAGAGTGAAAGGATCCCAAGGGCATTATCAGGATAAAGTGATAGCAAGGGAAGATCAAAAGATCAAGGACAGAGCTACATAGGGTCTTGATAGTAAAAGGGGGGTATATGTGTTTTTTAAGCTGTGAAATGGAGGGAAGACAGGTTTGGAAGATGAGGAGGCATCAGTGGTGTGTACAGTCTGATGGAGGCYAATCCATTTCTAGAAAGGGATTAGCCTCCATCAACAGCTAAGAAATAATTTTGGTCCAAATGTTTAGGTTATTCTTTCTGTTGCTGCTATGAAAAGTTACTTCTTGAAGCTTCTCTTACATTTGGAGTAATTATTCACTCCACTCCACTTCTGCTTACACAGTCAGGTCTCACAACTCATCTCTGTGCTGCTCCAAAGACAGAGGTAAAGTTGTGAATTTGGAGGTGAGGAGACAGCACCACAGATGGCTCCTGTCCCATCAGGCAAAGGCTGCTCACATCTTACATCACCTAAATGCCATGTCACAGGTGGGACAGAGCTGTGAGGTGTCAGGCAGGCATTTGTCACCCATACTCAAATAGKTCCTGATTGCTGGCAAGCTGCCCTGAGACAGCTCAGCATTCCAGTGTCCCCTGTGCCCTGGGACCTCTCCTTTGGGACACCACTSCTCATCCCTTGTTGTCCCTTCTGTCAAGTAAAAAGTAATTTRACAGTATAAAGAAAACAGTAAAAAACTTCTAGGCTTCTACCTTCTCCACTGAATTAATCATCTCTGGCWGATTTGTGGCTTCCTATGACCCTTGAGTTTTACTGTCTGCTAGCACATCAGGCACTGATTTTCCTCTCTCTTTCCCCTACAGCAAGCATTACAGTGATCTTCTCAACACTGACAGGGACAGGGCTTATTTCCAGTAAAAGGGCACCATACTTAGCAGTGCAGGGTAAGTGAGGTTAGGGAAACGGGTGCATGGGAATAATAAAGGCACAGAGGGCAGCAGACTTTCAATATGTTTATGCAGTTAAATGTAACAAGTTCAGACACTATCATTTATTTTTTTCCATTGTTCACCGAAAAAAATCTCTTTATGTTGTTTTCTCTCTGTGAGTGCTTTCCTGTTTTTCTTAACCTCTGCATTGCAGTGCAGCCAGGCTGTGCACATGAAGATATACTCCCTGCCCTGGGGAAGATTGAGATAAGCAGAGAAGTGACATACAAATGGCAAGGGGGAGAGAGYGATCTAATCGACTGGCCGCAAGCTTTGTACATTAAGATAGCAAAAGCATACACAGAAGAGCAAAGCTGGTTTCTGCTGGGAGAGGCAGCTTCTCTCCCCCTTCTCTTCTTTGTCCTTGTCTTTTCTCCCTTGTCTCCCTCACACCCTTTTTTGTACTTCCTGTGCTGAGATGGTGTTAGGTTTGTGCGGACTGTGGTGTGCCCTGTGCATGTGTATTGGCCTCTTAATTTGTTTTCTAATTTCTCTTGCTGCCTATCTCTATCTCATCTCACGGCCTCCAGCTTGGCACAGGGATGTCAGCTGTTCCTTGCTAAAATTGGCTCCATTTCTCTGGCTGTCTGSTGAATACTTGACACCTGCTGATGGTCTTTGAGCATTTTCCCATGTCTTCCTTATTGTACATAAAGATTGAAAATGGGCTTTATTTCCAATCCTCTTCTCCCTTTCTCACAACTGACACTCTTTCCAAGTGTGTCATGTGTGRATTGAGCAATACCAAAGGATTTCCTGCACTTCTGTTTCTCTTTATTGTTCATATTTGGGTGGAGTTTTTGAAACTCCTCTTCAAAACTGTATGACCATGGTGGCACAGGGGACATTCCTGTTGGCGCTACAACACACTTGGGATGCTGTGCAATGTACCTGTGAAGCTGAGGTGACCAGCTCTGCTCCTGCATTTTGTGGGATGCTGTGGTGTGTGCCCATGAGGAAGGAGTACCTTTCTTCCACCTCATTATACTTTAAACATGCAAATCTTGTGAATCTGCTGGCACCAAGCTCCAGTGGGGTAATGATGCTGTAGAAGATTTTGGAGGTCTGATATGAACACAGTGAATTTGCTCTACAATGTATATCTTGGCTTTGGAAGTGATGGCCAGGGAAAGGATGGGCATTTGGCTTGTAATCTCTGCTCTTCTGATGGCTTTTTTCATCCTCCTTTCTCACAGACACTTCTGAAAAGAGCTGTCAGATCACAGCTGCCTGTTTCACACCTCTCTGAGTGAGCAAGGACAAGGGCAGTGGAGCCAAGCATTCATCCCTGGCTGTCACCCAGACAGTCTGTGTGCACTTGGGCAAGTTCTCAAATGCTCCACCACCCCTCCCCACCACCCCACATTTCTAACAGAGCTCAATTCTGAGCTCTCCAGGATGTCTCCTCTGCAACCACTGCAGAATCATCAGTCTGGATCCATGTTCTGTAACTTCATGCATGTGAYTGAAGAGCTTGGTAAACATCTCACSCCCATCATCAYCTGTCTTTGTGGTCACTGGAAGGCCAGAGACAGGCATTGCCTGAGGTGGGAGGTAGTGGTCTGGCATGAATCTTCCCTTCCCTGAATCCACAGCACCTGCTGAAAAGGTGCTGAAGCTGGGGCGTGGATGTTTCAACAGGTCACCAAAGTGACTGTGACACTTCTACAATGGTTCTCTTCAATGGAATGTCTGAAACATGATGGAGACTGTATATCCATCAGTTGGAAGGACTTTGTCTGCTATCTGTCATGAAACTCATTCCAAATGCAACTTAATTGCTTAGCCTTGTAATTAATTGCATATTCCCTGACTTTCTGGAGAGGAAATTGTGTTTCTTGCAGTGGCTGTCACCGGAACTGACACGTCGATACTTCATTTCACTAAAAGCAATATTGCCTCTCTCAGAACACAGATAATGTAAGATAAAGATTTGTACAGTAACTTTGAAGAGGCTGCTTCAAAAACACCTAGCCTCATTAATACACAGGGAGAGCTTCAAATAGCTGCCTTTGCTGACCTAGCTTGTAGAAACGTGAGGATTTAAGCAAAGGAAAAGTCCCAGTGAAGTCAATGGGCTTAAAATGAAGGACAGACTAGCGGGATCTACACRTACATAGGGCTAAAAGTAGGCTGACATGCTTTGGCAGGGTGAAGCCCTGCTGTCAGGCTCACTGCAGTGACCCAATTTCTTTGCAGGTCTCTGCAGGGGAAATGCTCACTCCTGCAGTTCATCCCCTTCCTTCAGTGTCATTAGCTCTTATCCTTCCACGTCAAACTTTGCAGAGGAAGGATTTTGCTGCACTGCTGAGTATCGGGGAATTGGAACCTCATTTTTGCTTTTTGGTGTAGGAGAGGCTTGTTTGATTCTAGAGAAAAAAAAAAAACAAAAAACAAAACAAAAAAAAAAAAAAAMAAAAAAAAAACCCTGCCCTGAGTTTTTCCATTCAATTTAAGCGCTGGAAGGGAGATGGAGTGCTGTTTTGTTCCCTCYCAGTCAGTGAGCGACTTCATTGCTGTGAAGTTTTGGATAACTGCCCCACAGGGCACAGGTGGTGGCTTGAGCAGGAGTAAAACCATCCCTTTTTGTTCCCTCAAGTAAATCTTGAGGCTTAACCCAACAGAGACACAAGGACACACCTCCACAGGCAAGGCAGGAGATGGGGGCAACAGCTACGGTGGGTACAGAGGAGGAAAATGGTTTGGTAGCTGCTTTGAGCTGCCAGCTGTCTTCAGACAGGATTAGGTTTCAGATATCTTGGTCTGTATCCAGCAGTGCCTTTCTTATGCAAATGTCTATGTGTTATTTGACTTCCATTTTCCGCAACATCCTTCTCAGTAGCATGCAGTTAATATTTATACATACTTAGCTAATGCACAGTTTATATGTACACACTTCACTGTGGCTCTGCATATTGGTAAACCAAACTCTGTCCGGATTCTGCCCCTCCTACARATTTGTAGGGGTGCAAACAGGTTCACAATTTATCCGGTGCAAAGTGCTTGGGAAGTGAGAAAGAAAATTAATTTTACAAGCAAAGTATTCAGTGCTAAAGAAAGTGTAGAATTTTTTGTACATTACTTTAGAGCAGGAGATGCTATGGAATACAGCATCATGGAGCAAGGACACACTTGGAGAGCAAGCACTGGAGAAACAGGTAAGTACAGATCCTCTGTCCCCCATCGTTGTCACCGTTTGTGCGACAACGTTCATTAAATCCATTCAACATCGAGGRTGTACTCAAGGAAAATTCAGTGCTTGCTAGGAAACCACGCCCAGCTAAACCACAGCCTAATCCTTGGCAGAAAACAAGGCTACCTGATTCTTTTTCATTATGATTTTGGATGAAAATAAGTCGGTTGTAGAGTCTCCTTCTTACCACCAGAGGTCATGAGCAAAACACCTCAGTCCCTCAGTCACTCYCCGGGAGGGAAGGAAGTGGGAGAGGCAGCACAAACATTGCTACATCCCTGCTAAGGAAAAGGCAGGCGGTAACCACGAGGATCCCCGAAATTGGGAGGGAAGGTGCCCAGGTTGGCAGTGCCGCCATCAGCACATGGGAAGCGGGAGAGAGGCAGGGGAGAGGCACTGCTCGCACTGTGCTCAGTGTAACACAGATTTGTTGGTGTATTTTCACTTTTATAATTGCTGATTCTTGAACACTAATGCAGAAAATGTCTGTGTTTTGCAAGAGGTGAGGAAAATCTAAAAGTCCTGTTGAAATCTGTGAATATTCAAAAAAGGCACTTGCAGTTTTTTCTCAAAATGAACTTTTATTATTTGCGGACACGTTTCAGGAATACTAGAAAAGCATCTGATCATACTCAGAAGCCAGGAGAGGGAAATTTCCCRTCCATAAAGCCTGGATCATCTTGTAGATAAGAAATACAAGCACACGATTTTCTGACTAGCCATAAGACATGAAAATTGGAAAGGCAGCAGAAAGCTTAGGAAGAAAATCAGCTGAAGTATATCCAAGCTGTAAAACTTTAAACAGTTATTAAAGTCATAGACTGTAAATGATGTATACATCATTTGCAAAAGGAAAAGTGCTTTCAAGACAAATTATTTACAACAAATACCTTTGCCTCCTCTCCCTGTCCCTTTGAGCACAGCTGTGTGCAATGTATGTTGGAAGGAAAGGACCAAAAGTGGCAAATCAAAATTGACATTTTTTTAATTCAGAAAATGTCAAGACAAGCAACTGTGCTCTGTTGTAAAGCACATCATTTCCCATCTGGAGCTCTGTGCACTCCTGGTTACTGGTGGCCAATTTGTCTTCTCAGAAGGAACACACATGAGGAAAGAGAAATGGCATGAGGCACAAATAACAGTACTGAGGAGCCAGAACTTACCAATTCTCTTCACAGTTTTACAACTCTATAGTACACATATTTCCACTATAAGCAAAAAGGAGTAATTATATTCATATCAAAAGGACCCTACCCAGTTGCTCTAGGAAAGTCTCAGTTTGTTTTTACTGAGGGATAAGACTCTTGGAAAAGACAAGGTTTATTCCTCAAGACTGGTAAAACACATTTGTGAGCAATGACTGAAAGTAAGCTTCATTTTGCRAAGAGTTATTACTTACAACTCTGACAGAGAAGTTTATTACAGAAATCTTGACAGCTCATTAACTACCTTAGTGAAGAACACTCATGCTGTAATAAAACTACCATCACTCCACCTTTGCAGCAAGAGAAAAATGAACAGGCCATTTACATGCTGTGTTCAAGCAACGGCCACAGAAACACGAGCCTCCAAGTCTTAAGTTGGTTCCATGGTGGGGTTTCAGTGGGCTGTGGGAAATGCCTGTGTCCTGCAGAGGAAGGCCACCAGGCATGGGCTCCTCCTCAGCTGCCCCTTGGCCAGCCCATTCAAGAGTTTCTCGGCCACTTCCTCAATTAGGGTTTCCTTCTGCTTCCCAGTAGCTGGGGGATGTTGGGGTGAGCCATGGTTTCTGAGGCACTTTTGTCATTTCTAGCAGCTYCTCACAGAAAAGCTGTGGGTCCACCTTCTGTTGGTCTGAAGATGCATTAACCATCCCTTTCTGTTGAACCTGGTCCCAAAACCTCTCACAAAAGGCTCCAGGATTTAAATACAACTCACTGGTGAAAATCAAGCTAATTATGTTGTGGATTGCCCTCAGCAGACAGAGGAAGTTTGATCTCCCTGCATCTCATTATAATCTGATGACCTGGAGGGCTTCTGTGGGTTCCTGCCCTCCCTTCCCCCCTCAGTCTTCCCCACAGTAAAGACAGCAAAATTCTTGCATTTATGCAGAAATAATATTTTGTAAGTCTCCTGTCATACTTATTTTTCTCCTCCACTCTCTCTGCAGCTTGTCATGTCTTTCTTTAAAGTGTRGTTATTGGTCCTGGATAGAGTAACACTCTGGCAGAAAACTCATTATGGATCAGAGCGTGTTAAATATTTCTGGTGTCTTGCACATGACATTCTCACCAGTGAATCCAAGAATGGGAGTTGTCTTTTCTGCAACACCATCACACAGACATTTWTAGCTTGTGAATCACAGCAATTGCTGAATTATTTTCCACTCTAATGGTGACTTACCGTTAGTTCTCCATTGTGCATTTCTGTATTCACATCCTATGACTAAAGGAAGCTTTTTAAAATYTCTTTTTACTGAACACCCTGCAGACCTTGGATCACTTCTGCAGCTTGTCAAAATAATTTAAAATGTTATCCCTGTCCTCCAAAGTACTTGCATCCATTCCCAGTTAGCTGTCATCTATGAATGGCAGAAAATATTGTTTTKCAGTTCTATTCTACAAGCTGCTTAACATGAACAAATCTATGGTAAATCCCTGCTGAACATCATTTGTTACATTTCCACATCTGACAAAAACAAAACCAACTCTAAACATGTTTTTGCCTCAGTGTACGTGCCAGCCCTGAGCTCGATGTCTAAGCTGCTGTTACAGTGGTGGAGGTTGCAGAGCTCTTCTCATCCTCAAGGACAATGAGTGGCCAGGTGAATTTGTTGTCTGAACTGCACAGTGGTGCCCTCAGGGCAGCCATACGGGACTGGCAGATTCCTTTGGAGATTGGTTTGACATGATTCTTCTCAATAACTCCAGGACTGCTGGGTTTCAATCACTTTATTATCCTTTAGGTGCTTCAGTGGTGTTTGCTTAATAAGTGCTTAATAACTTGTTCTGTGCACCCAAGTTGCATTCCCTGAGCTCTAGCTCCTCAGACTGCTCTCCACCTTCTAGAAATGTATGCCATATTGCCACTTGACACTTCTCTAAGGCATTCCAGAACCTCTTGAAGACAACTGATAGAGAAACACAGATTGCTTCAGCAAGCTCTGCAGGTTTTCCAGTGTTATTTCTTTGGGTGTTACCAATTTGAATGATTCTACTTATCTAAATGTTGTTTACACTGTTCTTTGAAAGTGCAGCCTGCATTTCTAATCCCTTATAAAAACAGTGATAAGTATCTGGTCTTAATTAACCTCGTTTAGTGATGAGGGAGGCTGTTGAATGTTTCAATCCGATTCTTGTTGATCTTCACTTTTTGAGTTGCTGGAACTCTGTTTTTGTTTGTTCTCCCCTCGCTTTCCCTGTGTTCCTAAGGTTCCCCCTTCTCTTTCCTCTTTGTAAGGTATTTTACAGCTTGGCCATTCTGAATTTAATATTGCATATTGTGGATGTGAGGACTAGTGGAGAAAAATTGTTTTTCTTTCCTGCAGATCAGACGCCGGATTCAGTTACTATTAATATTATCTGACAACAGTATTGAAAACCAATGATGTCAGGTTTTGGCTTTGGTGTACCAGTGCTCTAGTGCTGCTTGATTACTTCAGCCTTATGCATGAAATGGTGTATAATTTTTTTTTTTTTTTTTTTTTTTTGTGGGCTGTTTTGAACTAGTTTTTATGTAACAACAGATGATATGAGGCAAAATTGAAGGATACAGGCAACAGCCTACATACAATCATATTTAGTTTTGTATCTTTGCTTCCACAATGTGCTTTCAGGTCACTGAGATAATTTTGCTATCATGTTTTCTCTTGTGCTCACCTCAACTAGGAATCTGGACTTTAAGGATAGTTATTAAACAAAGTCATTTAGGAAAAATTATTTGGTTTTGTTGTGGTGTGGGTTTTTTTGTTTTTTGTTTTTTTTTTCTTTTGGAAGGGGGGTTCATTGTTTTTGATCCATTCTAAATGTTTATTAAAATTATAGACTATCGAGACTCATTGAGAATGTTGAGCAGCAAAGGGGAGACCCATTTGCTAATGGCAAATAGCCCATCATTCAGCATGGCTGTGATTAAAGCTTAAAATGGTCTTGGATGCAATCTTTTGAACTCCAAATTATGGCTCATATGACAGACTGATTCAGAAAAGGTTTACACTTCATTATGCTGTAAGATGATGGATAAGCTTGCAACTGCATTTGATCAGTGAAGTGTAGGAACAGGTCAGATGAAGTAGCAGATGGAGCAGGTTGAGAAATGAGGATGGAAAGTTAATTGTGGCCAAGATTAATTTCCTATATTTGACTATGTGGGAGAAGGGTTTGAAATTGTTTCMAAGGTGTTTCTAATTTCAGAAGACAATGGAAGTATTTAGCACTGCACATGACTTTAGGCACTAAATTTAATCTATAGATTTCAAAGCACTTCACAAACACAGCTGTTAATCTACTTGCTTGTGTTTGGAAGGAGAGGCACAGACAATTTAGTGCACTGTCACTCCTCCCCAACTTTTTCATAGCAGGTTTGAAGCCATACTTGGTTATCACATCTTCAGACCACAGACCAGGCATAGAAAGCCAGCTCCTTTCTTAATGTTCTTGGAGATCTGTTCTTCCTGGGATATCCTTTTGAGTTCCAAGTGAATAGGAGGATTGCAACCTGTGCCTGGGAATATTAGCCAATTGGAAACTTGCTTAGATAGCAGCACTCGGAGCACAGTGTCGTCACAGATTGATCAATGTGTGAAATCTGCATCTGAGTGGGGGGACACAGGAATGTCTTTGGCCACAGCTTGGTGCTGTCAGGATGACACCCTAACTAACATCTAACAGCTAAATGAACCTGGTGGCACCTTCCAACGAGGGGCCCAATGTGGACAGCTGGTTTCTCAGGATCTTAGAGTSGTACACATGCACCTAGCATGCAACTGTCTTTGTGCATCTGTTGTGTGCAGAATATACTGACATTTACACAAAAGCACAGTGAAAAGGATACTAGTATTTCTCATTAGTTATGTGGAAACTGGATAATTTCTCTGYTTTTTTTCCTTGGTTATGTATTGCCTTCTTCTTCCTCTTTTGCTGCAAAGATATATTACAAAGTTTCCCTCATGCCACTGAAGTTCTCCATGCTCTGTCCCATAACTGCACATGYAATGTCCAGTTATCCCAAGCACAGTTTCTGGTCATCTGTAGCATGTGATCCTCTATGCCCCTTAGAAATCACTGTCTGAAGTCTCACCCATTGAAAGAAAATGCCAAAATCCTGTAGACTTCAATGACGTCAGTGCTTTTTCTCTCTCTCTCTGAGATCATTAAGAAGACGCCATTTCACTTTAGATACTGGGTGTGTCATCATTCTGAATAAGATGCCAAAAGAAAGAGAAAATGAGCAGGTTTTCAATCATTTTAGTTCTACAGAAAATAAGGGGTTGTACATAGACCTTTCAGCTTTCTCAGYATGTGTCCTGTCAGTTTGTCTCCTCTTGAGAGAGTCCAATTTTGTATGTGTTGCAGTCATATTATAAAATTGCCATTTCATAAAATAACTGATTTCACAATGTGATTGAAACATATTAAAAATGCCATTTACTGTATTTACAAATCATGGCAGCTAACAGGGGCACTCACAAAGCAGATGGGAATCTCTTCAATTACTGTTGACCAATTTCTGGTACTTCACTGAATTAGAGATTTTTGTAGAGGGATTTTTTTATGTAGGCATGGCTGTGTACTGATGTTAAGTAGAAGGATAACTTTTCTGCAGTAACACAGTCAGATGTAATTCTGATCATGACAACTAAATAGCACTGGCATTTAGTAGAGGTGTAAAAATGGGAGACAGTACTTAYGGCATCAAAGAAACTGGAACTGGTGTGGGGTACAGACCCTGCAGATRTTACCTGGACAAAATGGCAGTCAARRAAATAKGAATTTTGGSTGAGYTGYGYCTCTTGTCATCACGTGGCTTTGAAATCTGAAAATCTAAGGCTTGAGTACAATCATTCACATTCATGCTCAGAATRGAAAAATAAATGAACACATAAATAATGTTATCATTTAACAGTATCTTCTCATATAATCCTGACTTGTCTGTACACTTCCGTTTCTGTCCATTTAAATAAAAGAAAGAGTAAAAAAGATTCAGATTATTACTGCATCTAAGCCCAAATTTTTTWAAATTCCTGAAGTAAGGTATAGTTATTGTTGTAATAGCATCATACAACARCAGCGTTGACAACATTGTTATTATGTAATGTTACTACATCACAGAGCAGCAGAGTACCTTATATGATGTAACAATACATTACTGRCTTCTATTGCACTTTTCTCCCAGAGGTATCAACATGCCTCACAAAGAAGAGCAGTATTAGCATTGCTATTATAATTACTATTATCACTGGCCAACAAGAAATGTCTGCACAGTGCAGATGAACCCAATCARTGTATGTGTACAGAGTAGAAATGCCTGTAAATATTAATCTGAAATATTATTTCAATAGCACATTTCATTGCATATCAACACAACTGAATCTCTTTTTAGAAAGGTGAGGAAAAATTATTTTCTACCAGTTTGTTCACTCATTACAGATGACTTGAGAAAAAGACAATGACCATGAAACTGGCATTAATCTTCACATATAATTGATGATTTAATTGTAGTAGTCTTTCATGAAGCTAAATATTCACACGTTGATACAGAATTGTACTCAAGATTTACAGAGTAAACACCCATCACATTTTAGATATCACACAATAGCCCAAGCTATAATTATCAGTTCATCATTAGTATTGTTAAACATATCACGTAGACACTGGAAATCAATCCCAAAATACCAGAACCTCAAGCAGCATCCTAATTGATCTAAAACAACCTTCATATTCAGGTTATTGACTGATTTGAAATTAGTGTATTTAGCCAGAACTCTGGTTCTGCATGTAAAATAGAAATGTGATCCAACATTTTGAGGTAAACTATCATGTTGCTGTGATGAAGAAACTGTCAAGATAATAAAACATGGGAAGTAACAGAGAGATGAACTCCAGCATTGGTATTGCTAGAATGTGTTATTAATTTTGGATTAGGTGTGAGTGATGGGTTTAACATTTACACTAGAGATCAGTGTGGAAGGGGTCTGTCCAGTCCTTCTTTATCAAAAAATGGCCCCTTTTATGACYTCCCTGAAGAGTGATATATGAACAATTTATAGCTAAACTATATGATGCCACTAAAGCTCAGGCAAATAACAAAGGTTGTTGGCAATGATAAACTGCAGCATGMCATATAGAAATCTTCTTTGCTGAGAGTTTGCCACCATTTTTCAAAAAATGGAGGAAAAATCCTTATTGAAATGGGAAATATATTTGAGAGCAAAGCAAGTGATTGCCTTGTTTAGCCAACATCTTGCCCATAGTGCAGTTGGTAACCATCTGCCTTCGTACTATTTGTCTGTGGCTCTGGCTGTGCCTGACCTACATGTGACACTTCTGAGCAGATGTGCATCAGGATACAACAGATGAGAGAATGCCAGCCCCTGCCAAAAGGACTCCACACATATTGGGAAGGATGAATACCGATAAATCAGGATCAGATGGGATGCATTGTATGGCTTTTTCAGAGCAGAGAAACAGCTGAATTTTTTATATATTAAATGAATGGATAAAGGATTTAATAGCAATATGTTTTCCTGATGTATTTGTCTTAAGCAATAACACAACATTTGTGTCTATCCAGGACCTTTTATTTTCAGGGTATTAGAGATGGAAACAGAGGTTTGATGTCTGAAATCGAGATCCTCCAAAACGACATTAATTCCRTCCTATTACCTTCCACTTACCTTCTATTCATACTTCATTTAACTTGTATGACTGACTGAGGCATATTATCAGAGTTCACAGGCGCAGAGTATGTATTTAAGATATTAAAAGAGGTGGATGGGGGGAGAGGGGGAGGAGGATACTGAAAAGGATTTGACAGAGATGAGCTGAATGYAGGTATGTTGGAAGAGGGGCTCATGGAATCTACACAACAGCCAAGGCAGAAAAAGTGCTGTGCTGTCAACAAGCATCATGTAGAAATGGAGATAACCGTGTGCTCAGCTAGTATCCCATGTCTGTCTGGAACAAAGCAGCCTGAAACCTTTCATTTAAATTGCAGGAAATGGCATTTTGTGCTAGGCACTTGTCATTTGGACGATGCGTTCAATTGRTTGGTCAAGGAGGGTTCGTCAGGAGGAGTTTTTGAGGGACAGGCTCACTGGTGTTAAAAATAACAGGGCTATGTATGGGACTGAAATTCAATTTTATAATCTTTTCAATATTAGCTTTGCAGTTCTGCTAAGCTCTTCKCAATACAGTAGGGTCTTTAATTACTACAGTATCTTTTAATGAAGCCTCATCTAAGGATCTGTTTAAAACCAGACAATGCCTGTTAAAAATACTTTGTACAGTGGCTTCTTTATACAAAGAATAAAATAGTTTTCTTGTCTAATATCTGCATGTCATCCATCATCAGTGGATATATCACAGGCAATTTATAAGCATTTGTARCAATGCAGTGAACTACATGATTTGAAATGCCAGAATTTTTCCTAAAAAGAACAAATGGGCAAAAATGAGAAGCAAAATTGATGAGAAAACAGAATACATTTGATTTAATAAGGGCGCATGCATCTTTTCAAAGACAGATGAATAAATTTAGAACAGAGGTATTTGCGCCTTTTTGTATTATGATGATTATTCATATCAATAGTATTAATTTAGCTCTATGTTATTTTAATCCCAATATGTTTTCAGAATCAGAGATAAGTCTTTGATGTCCTTGAATRTATATGAAAGCTGCATATTTAGCAATAACATTTTCCCTGGTACTGACTTCCTCATAATATGCTTTTAGAGGTCTCTTAGTTTCCTACTCCTGGTCCAGTTTTGCACCTGTTGCAGACATTCCTGAGAGCCACAAATCTAAATGCTGTGATCTGAATGGTGACTACCTCAATAAATGATGCTCCATTATGGTAAGCTGGATTAGGACTCTTTCCCTGAGGCAYACACTTTCCAGGGCCACCAGGTTTGTGTGTGCTCCCAGAGTCCTTTCCCAGTCATGCATGGGAACTGAGAATGTTTCTCTCCATGCACGTGTTCAAAGAGCAGAAGAGCTTTGCAAATGGTGCTGTTTGGATCCCACCCTCTTTATCTCACTGAGTGCTGTCTGATCATGCAGTTCTGGTTCAACCTTCTGTTAATGGGTGACAAATATGCAGTGAAKACTTGAGTAACTCCTGTACCTGATCCCAGCTGGGCAATTGGCTGTCTCAGAGGSTTAGCTCTCATAAAGGGATAAAACCAGGCCCTCTAGAGATGAACCTAGYGGAGCACACTGATGTTTGAGGGACTGTGAGCCACGGATTTCCTTTGGTCTGCTGTCTTAGTGGAGTTAGGAGATGGAGACCCAGGTGGCAACAAAGACACAAGGGATATTGACRTGTTAGAAGCCACAGAAATGCCTGAGAATGGTCATGTAAGGGTTAGGGCTTCTCCCCCCAGAAGGACTGGACCAATAGCCCAAATAAAGTGCATTTACACAAATGCACAGMGTACAGGCAACAAACAAGARGAGCTGGAAGCCATTGCACAGCAGGAAAACCATTACCTGGTTGCCCTCATGGAGACACAGTGAATGACACAGCTGAAGCGCTATAAACTGTTCAGAAGGGATAGGCAAGGATTCAGGGGTGGTGGAGTAGCCACACATGTCAGGGAGTGGTTTGATTTCTGGAGCTTAATGACAGTGATGACAGAGTTGAGTRTCTGTAGTTAAGAATCAGAGGAAAGGCCAACAGGGCAGATCCTGGTGGGAATCTGTTATAGGCCACTCAACTGGGATGAAGAGGCAAATGAAATATTCTACAAGCAGCTGGGATCCATCTCATGATTGCTGGCCCTTGTTCTAGTAGGGAACTTCAGCTTACCCRATGCCAGCTGGAAATACAACACAGCAGAGAGGAAACAGTCCAGGAGGTTCCTGGAGTGTGTGGAAGTTCATAAATTCCTGACACAGCATGTGAAKGGCTCAGCTGGAGAAGGTGTCCTGCTGGACCTGCAGTCCATGAACAGAGAAGGATTCGGGGGTGGTGTGATGGCTGGAGGCTGTCTTGGGCAAAGCAAACGAGGGCACCCTCAGGCAGCTTGCAGCTGACAACAAATGARTGAGTTTTACCTTCTTGGAGAAGCAAGGAGGGGGACCAGCAGAACTGCCACCTCAGACTTCTGGAGSAACAGACCTTGGCCTGTTTAACAGACAATTGAGAGAATCCCTTGGGAGGCAGTYCTGGTGGGCAAAGGAGTCCAGGAAGGCTGGACATTCTTCAAGAAAGAAATCTTTCGGCACCAGAGCAGCCCATCCCCATATGCCAAAAGACAAACTGGTGGGGAAGAAAAYTGGCCTAATTCAACAGAGAYRTTTGACTGGAATTCAGGAAAAAAATGAGAGGAGTGTTTATGGCCTTTAGAAGAAGCAGCAGGCAACTCAGGAGGACTGCAARGATGTCATGAAGTTATGCAGGGAGAAAATCAGAAGGGCCAAAGTCCAAATAGAATTTAATCTGACTAGTGTCATGAAGAACAATAAAAATGTGTCTATAAATACGTCAGCATCAGTGTGTCCAGAGAAGGACAAGTGACCTGATGAAAGATCTGGAGCACAAATCTGATGAGGAGCAGCTGAAAGTRGATGAGGGTGTTTAACCTGGAGAAAAGGAGGTTCAGGAACAACCTTATCACTTTCTACAGCCACATAAAAGGAGGCAGTAGCCAGGTGGGGGTCAGTCCCCCCTCCCAAGTTACAAGTGATAGAACACCAAGAAATTACCTGGAGTTGCACCAGAGGAGATTTAGATATTGGAAATTATTTCTTCACCAGAAGGGCAGTCAGTCATTGGAACAGGCTGCCCAGGRAAGTGGCTATCACCATCTCTGGAGATTTTTAAAAGAGATGTAGATGTGGCACTTAGGGACATGGTTTAGTGCTGGACTTGGCAGTGCCATGTTAACAGCTGGGCTCAGTGATAGTAAAGGTCTTTTCCAACCTAAATCATTCTAAGATTCAATGATTCTAAAAGGTGAGGCAAGAGGAATTACAGTGTCACATTCAAAATTCCCAGGCACTTTGCAGCTGACACAGGACCTCCCATCAATATTTTAATCTTGCATTTTTCACAAAAGCTGTAAGGCCTTGTAGTTAACTTGATTTTTAAAGTAAGTAGCAGCAATTTGTCGAGCTGAGTAATAAAATTACAGCAAAATGACAGTCTTTAAGATGGAGCAAGGAAAAATTATAATGCTTTCTTCTGCACTAATGATTTGAGATGTATAGCTACACTTTCGGGAATAAGGCTGCAGAAATTAAATTTTTTGTGTGGTTTTTATTGGTGAAATCTTCTAGTAGGTTTTCATTACAGCATTTAAGCTCCAAGATTTCCTTTACAATCACAAAACAATAGATTAATCTCAGCACCAAGGAAAGAACCCTTTTTTTCCTGGAAGTTTTTTTATTAAGGCTAATTTTTGTCCTTTTAGAAGTWATATACACAGAGAGAACAAAGCCTTGCCCTAACAGAAAACCTTTGACAGAGCCCCAGCAACAGCTGTCAAACTGCCTAAATGGTTTCAGAAAAGTGGGTTGTCCTTGAGATTTTATGGAATTAATGCCAGACACTAATTCTCCATCTTTCAGAGGGTGCAATTCCTCTCACCTAAACATAGGCATCTACAAAAGAGATGTCTCCATCCGAGCTATTTTTTTCTTATCAGCAGAGAGAAATGAGCCCTTCTCCCTTGTGATTCATCTTGTCCTGAGGTAATCATCCAAACCAGAACAGATGACTCATGAACTAGAAATGCATGTTTCTATCCATTAKTCTAGGAAGGGAACCCTGGTCTAGCTCAAGTGGAGACATCTACCTGGCAGATGCCTCAGGTTAGGCAAGATGAATGCTATCAAGTGTCTCTCCAGCCTTTCTGTGCCCTTGGTAGAGTAGACAGGAATAATTTGTCATAAAATTATTCAAAAGAAGTATTCAAAACAGGATCTTTCCATGTAATAGTTTGCTACAGGGCACGGTCCCTTTTCTTTCTGGAAGGRAAAGCTGAAATAAGGCAGTTTCCCTGGCAGTGATAAAACATAAAAGGCAGAAGTGGTCTCCATAAAAATTTAGGGATGCAATGAAATTGCACTTTGCTGCTCTAACAAAGGATCCATCTTTCTGAATTCCAGAAATAAGTGAGAGGTAGCCCATACAGAACAAAGATCCCCCCCTGCTCTTCTCAGCACTCTGTTTGTTTGAGGGCTGGGGAGTGGCAGGTGTGTCATGAAGGATTTGTGTTATTAGAGGGATCAGGAGGAAAAGAAAGAAATAAAAATAAGACATTTAAAACTGATTCATAAATTCCAGGTGTACCTTTGAAGAATACTAAAATACTCTATTTCCTTTGGTTTACTGTACATATCTTATTCTAAAATAGGTCTGATGGGAAAAACAGAACTTAACTCCATATTTATTGCATTTCTGGAAATGTGCCTGTATTTATTACTGGCATCTGCTGTTAGTGACAGATCTTGAGTAGAATCCAGAAGTCCTGAATAACACTTGGCTTTCTTTATTATGGTAAAAAAAAATGCTCTTGCAGGCTCACTGCAATTAGCAAAGATTGTATTTTGTTCTGCATGCCCTRTACTAGCAGTAATCCAATATTGAATTGCCTCAGAGGGTCTCAGCAATAACTGGGTCAAACTCTCTCATAACTCTTTCTGCYTGACCTGGAAAATTGACACTACTATAGGAGTGCACAGTATGTATGTATACTGTCAAAATACCATGTGTATTCCAAATTTTCACTCAGTTCTTAATTTATTCATCTTCCTTTTATGATTTATTTGAAGTTTGTCCATATCTCAATTTTCTTCCCAACCTATTTAGCCTCTAGATAAAGACGACTTAGCTGCTAGCAGGAGCAATATTCATCTTCACACAGCATTTACACTGAGCATGTTCTAATTAAATCAGTTAAAGCAGCTATCTGCAATTCAGCATGTCTGAGCAGCTCTCCATTCATCAGTGATCTCCTGTAAACACTTAGGACATCTTGACCTTGACTAGTTGTGAGCATAGGAAATGAAACATGACTGAGATTCACAGGCTGCTTCTTGGCAGTAGGGTGGCAGCATTTTAAGCTGCTTCTCCAAGTWGTTCCCAGCCATGAGTGCAAAGGACCGGGAGGAGCAGTGGCAGCTCACGAAAACCACGCTGAGCTCCCATGGCAGGAATGAGGGGTGCCAGGAGGGGGAAATCTCTTGGTCAGGTCAGAGACATGATGTGATTTCTCACCCAAGAAAATGGGTAAACCATTATTTTTCTCCGGTGTGAATGAAATATATCTTACTTGATTTTGCAGAAATCCAGTATTATAAAATTAGGCCCAGATTCAGCCGACATAATCTTTCCCCACCTACACCTGTTTTTTTCTCTTTTTTYCCCTGACTCTCAGAAGCTGGTACAGATACCATCAAGGTTTCCTCATTACCATGGTYTGAATGTTTCACTAGTTCTATGTACAACACCCATAAATATTTTCTGTTTTGGAAACTCCGTGAGTACAGTTAACATTTCAGTAAATGTTAATCTCTAGGCTTTTGAACCAGCAGAACAGGTTATACTGAAAAATGTGTGGTTTGCATGCATGAAAGCAGGACAGAGAAGTATTGCTGCTCATGTTCCTGTGTTTCGCCCTAAGTCCAGAGATTAAAGCAATTCCCAGAATATGTGAAATCTGGTTCTTATTCCTGTCATAACCAAAGTGGATCTGAGACYACACTTACCCCCCCAGAGTGCCTAAGCACCAGGCTGTGTAATATAAGGATCTCCTGTCAATGCCACTCCATATCTAAAAGGTTATTGGGGTAGGAGCTTGTTCCTGTTATTACAAATCCTGAATGAATGCCCTGACCTCTACTCCATCCATCTTTCTCTCCTGCCTCTGGCTCAATTTATATTTAACCACTAAGCCTTTGTATAAAACAAGCACTACATTCTTTACTTCCTTCCCTGCATTTTGAATGCTGTCTGTACTTTGCACTTCATTTCATGAGGGATTAAAATGCTTGAAATAGATTTGATATGTTTTCCTTCAGCCTGAAGTGATAATTGATATCATTTT
The DNA here is from genome assembly GCF_030028575.1 of Malurus melanocephalus. NCBI lineage: Eukaryota > Metazoa > Chordata > Aves > Passeriformes > Maluridae > Malurus > Malurus melanocephalus. Next base: position 1,447,424 of record NW_026623343.1, read on the forward strand.
CTTCTACAAGAGAAATTTTTTTTACATTTTAATTTTGGCTCATGTTTCACAGTTCCTGTTTTTAAATTTTTTCAGTTTGAGGGGTGAACTGAAAAATCAATTTTTTAAAAAACATCCCGATTTCTCTTTGTTCTGTTCATTATGCTATCTGCTGTCAACTGCCTTGAGGTTTTGGTAAGGTTTCAGACACTGAATGTCCTTGCCAGTGGAGACTAAGCTTAATAATTTAACAGCATTTTCAGTGTTCAAAGCCRGGAGAGTTTGAGCTATTAAGCCTGCTGGTTGTAGTTGCACAAAGTTCTATTACTCATAGTTTTTAATCTATTAAACCAGTCTCATTGCATTTTGCACTTATTCCCTGATGTCAAAAAAATGTGCTAATTAAGCAAACTGAGTGCAACTCCATTTTTATTTAAGGGAATTTTGCTTGAATTTCCTTATATGAATTTTCTTAAACCAGCCCAGACAAAAACTTKGAAGGTGAGGTAAAGTAAGATAAATTTTAACTCTCAAGGAATGGATAGAGATATAATCAGTAGCTTATTATGACCTAGATATTTTTGGCATTTGTATACAGATAGCAGATAGGTTTCCTGTATGTCATCCCTCTAGCAAAAGAATTGAAGACAGGTGGATTTTACAATCCTACCCTTACTCCACTCCCGGAAAGCTGAGGATCACACTGAACGAAACATATTTTTCCCGCAGAGAAATCACAGTAAGATACTTCCTCTAGCAGCATGCTTTGCCTCTCCTCAATTGGCTGAGGATACATCTCCCCCTCAAGGGGTGAGGTTAGGAAACAATGGGGATCCAAAGAGAGGTAGCAGCTTCAGGCTCTTCTACAAAGAAGCCCTGATGAACATCCTGTGCTTTGCCTATTTTTATCTCCATTGTGCTCAAAAATTTCATAAAAGCCCCTATTAAACTTCAGCATAAGAGCAGCTATAGGCAGGAACTGAAGGTTTGATGACATTAGGCTAAAGTTATGACCAGTCTGGTGAGGGGTGGTGAGCTGGATAAAAAGGGAACCTTATACACATTTATAAGAAACACACACACATATGAAGCCAAAAACCCTCATGGACAACTATTTGTATAARTAGGGGGTTTTAAGAGAAAGAAGTGATGTGGTAATGCTTTTGATCTCACTGACAAGTAAAAGCTTTGGCTAGAATCCCCTAAAAGCAGTAGGAAAGTAGAAAAACACCTCCAAACAATCARAAAATAAAGACCTGGATGAAAAAGACATGGTGCTACCTATGAGCATGTCACTGCTGAGGGTGGTATTTTCTGCTGCCCAAGTGGCTGAGGCCACACCCAGGGCATGACCACTGGCTACTAAGGAATTCATGTCCTGGCATATACGTCAGGGTTTTTTGCTGAGAAGCCCTGAGACCCCCAGCATAACCAAYTGCTGCTCCAAAGGAGCACAGTCCCATGTGATATCTCCCAGCTCCACATTTTCTATCCATACACATGATTCCAACAGAATTAGACACGTGCCTTTAGTAGTGGAATTCTAGAGAGGACGAGAGTGCCACTGCCTGCAATGGCACCTGCGAGTCACCAGCCACCCACATGGAGACCCCAAAATGGAGCAGTCCTTAGGAACAACCCAAACCCACACCAACCCTTAATCAGTGCTGATGAAGCTAACAAAGAACAGCAAGATGTTAAGGGAGCTAATGCTGATTATAAATTAAAGGGAATCCTATTTGACAAGCTAAATCCTATTAAAGTAAGGAGGTGGATTACAAACAGCATGGTTGATAATAAAATGGGCATGTGGAAAATGTTCTGTGRGCTAAAAACAAGAGAACACAGAACAAGTCTTAACATAGGATGAGTGTCAAGGCTTATTCACAGTTCAGTTCAGTTMTTGTGATGGCTGGTACTGTACATGATCACAGTGGAGAAATAACAGACAAAGCAACCAGTCCTTGTTTACAATTTTACTAGCTTTGTGATGGCAGGAGCCAATGTAAGACTCATCAAATGCCCTTATTGTAGGTGATCTGGTCACCCTATCATAAACTGACATGTAAAGGACAAGTTTGCTCATTGTTTTAGATATTCCTCTCGGGGTGCACAGAAAGAGGCCTGCTCCCTTCATAGCTGTACTGAGTGGTTTGCTAAGGTGGGCAGAGGGGTCCCACCTAGAGATACCTGTGTGCTGCACAACCTCTTGCACTGGCAAACACCAAATCCAACAGGACTCCAGTAAAAGCTGGAGAACTGAACCTTTATGCTAAATAGGGGCATCCCACAAAATTTTAAGATTATGGCCTGTGTGTTTGGGCTCCTGACTCTCAAGAACTGGCTGTGCTAGGTAAGCAGATCTGTTGAAGTGTTTACTGAACCTACTTTGATCCAACCAGCTCAGGTACCATGACCATCATATTTCATGTTGATTGAGACAGTTTCACTGAGGAGCAGTTCTGGCTGTCCTGTGCTGAAGACCTGAACATTTGCCACCACCCAGGGCTCTGTGGTGTGGTGAGTACACACCAGTTTTCTGAGTGATACCATGCTCTCACCAGCTTTACAGACACCATCTGTTACAAACTACGTCCTACTGCTGCGTAAAAACCAAATGCCGCCTCCAAACCATCAGAAAAAAAGAAACAAACCCAAACCCCAGCAGCCTGACCTTTTTACAACATCCCCACTTAAAAGCATGCAGCAGTAGACGAAAGGCAGGCTCAGCAACTGGTATTAAAGCAAAGGGACATTTGCAATGCAGTGGGAAAGGAAGACAGATGGGATGTCTCACTGTGAAAGGGCCCTGCTATGACAGTGCACAGCCATTTCACCGAGACAGACATCAGATGCTGAGGAGGAGGAGTTGCAGTCAGTGAAAGGGAAGTTACTTGGCGTGCTAAAAGATATTTGTTATATTATTTCCTGACTCTGTATGCACAGAAAGCAATGTTAGGGGAGAAATTCATTCTTTCAGATTATCTACTTGTCAAACCAAGAGAGATTCAACAAAGATGGAAATAAATCCATAATATGTGTACTATGTATCTATGTTCCAAATCAATATTAGAGATGGGCTACCAGTGTGAAAAGCCAGAGATCCAGGCCAGAGATGCATGCAGTATTACGGGGACAGAGAGAAATCTATATGCTCAGTGTATTTCTCTACATTCTATGCCAATATTCAAGCTAGTTTACTCATGTGAAAAATTAGTGCTACATAGTTCAGAGGGGGAGAACACATCAATAGTAGCACCGTGGAAGCATGTGCTAAATAACAAAGATCTCCTTCATGCTATGCCTATCTAGTGCATCTATATTGTGCAGAGAAATTCTACAGTCCCCCAAAATATTTAAGTTAAGCAGCCTTTTCTGAAAGAAGGGTATTTATGCTTTCTTGTTAATTTTCTTCCAAACTCCATCAGGGCTGTGAAAAGTTACTCTCTGCACCTTGGTGTTTTCTACAGTGCCCATCACGGTAGTTGGTGGCCTCGCTGAGCCTGAGGAGAGCATCACTGAGGCATCTCCACAGAGACCAGACCTTCCCTCTGTGTGTTGCTTCCTTCCCCTGTGATCAGCCGTGGCTTCCTCTCTCCACACTCCACTGCTTGCCCTGCCTTTGCTCCATCTTACACAGAACAGTTGAGCTTTGCAGTTTTGCGGCACATGAAAAGGAGAGGCAGGTGAAGTCAGGTGCRCCAGATCCGATTCTCTGGGATTTGGTTGTTTACTCCTAAGACCTGTTTCCTTTGCCAGCAGTCACAGCAGCATAGCTGGCACAGAGCAGGCACAGGGAAAAAGAAAAGTCTTTTCCTTASACAAGGCTTGCCTGGTCCCAGGTTTCCTTATCAGTGACCTTTGCACCCCTCACACACACGCCRATTTATTGCCACTCACACAAAGGCTGCCTTCTGCGAGCACCAGGCTTGCACAAGCTGCCCTGCCCTGCTGTTCTCTTTTATCCCTCCTCTGCCATTGCAGGCATTTTCTTCCTTTAGCTTATCAGGGGCTGGCTGAGCTGAGCCTTCCCTCTTTCCTATGCCTGCAGCCTCACCCCCATCAACACCTGTCTCTTTCATAAATTAATCCAAAATCAGTCAATAACCCCATCAAATAAGCCATGTCCCTTCTTTTGCACACACTTTTATCTTGCTCTGATTAATATTCCAACAATGAGTCACCAGCTGTTTAGCCTAATTTTGGGAACTCTACAATAGACCAGCCTGTTCTGAAGCTCACCGTTTACTTTCCACGTCAACAACAGAGATATTTCTTTAGAAAAGAGAAATGTCCCAATGACCCACTTAAAACATTCAGGTCCTGATGAATAACTGTCCCCAAATAAGGCTTTTCCTTATTAAAATAACAYATATTTCTGAGCATTTGAGGGCTGCTTATGAATGTACGTTGCAATCTTGTGCAAGATCAGTAAAGTGTAGCAAATGTGTAAGGGACAGATATATTCAAGCAGCCCTGGAAAATGTTTCACATAAATATCATTGGATGTCTGATCCAGGCCTACTCCTAAACTTGAACTTAATAAAACTTGATCAAGGTTCAGGTAAGGTTCTGCCTAATTTGCCCCAAAATGTGTTCTTATGCCTATACGAACTAATATGCAAATAAAGGTAATCAAACCCCACCGGCTGCACGGCTCCTCTAAATCCTTTTCTCAATTAATTTCTTCCTGAGAGGACTGTCAGATCTGTCGGCTGGCAATGTTATAGCTGTGAAGCCAGGAAAACTGATTTCAAAACTCCGGAAGAACAGACTCTTTATTTTTACGAGTGTGCRGAAATGTGATAATTTTTGTCAAGAGCTATATGGAACAGGCARGTAGCAGTTCATGTTTTCTGCCACAGGCACTGCAAGTAATGACAGAGAGAAGTGGGATTTTGGAAAGTGCCAGACTCATGTGTTACAGTATCAGAAATGTGGTAATGAAGAAAACATCGTTTATATTTGAGCCACATCTTTTTGTACAAAGTATGTATTCTGATTTCTGCCTTATCTGACAATATGTATATCAGCCCATTTTTAGTTTTGTTTAGAAAGCATATGAAGGGTTCAGGCACTGGCCTGAGATCTGAGCTCCTGGGGAGCGATTTCATGTGAGATTCCCATAGCTGGTACCTCTGTGACTTTGGGTGTGCCTGATCCTACGGGGTACTCAGCATTGTGCAAGACCCAGGTCCCAGTCCACCGAAGATCTTAAACACATGATTAATTTTTAGACCCTTTGACATCACTTAAACTGCTTAGCTGGATTCACTCCTTGGCACTTAATCTTCCCACTTGAATTTCAGTATTAGCAAAATGAGGATAATTCTTGCTTTAATATAGATGGGYACAGCGAGCATTAATTAGTTAATATATGTGGAGTGCTTTGGAGATACAAAGGCTATCTCCATATTAATTTATGCAGATATTGGAAGAAGTTGAGGGAAATAATTGCTGTCTCTCACCTGTGCAGGGTTTCAGAATGGCATTCGTTCCCTCACCTGCTGTAGAACAGAAACTAAATGCTGAGACAAGCCCACGCTCAGGAGACACACAGAGCACGCTTATCAGATTTAAGACACTTTCCCATTTAAGGGAATGCAATCAGCTCTGTATTTGCATTTCCCTTGCAAATGAGCCTCACTRACTCCTTAGGCTGGCTTTGCACTGGCTGCTTCTCGTGTGTCAGTGCCTCAGCACTGTAACATCCTTTCATCTATCCTGTATCAGTACCTAATAATGAACCTGGCCAGGAGCCTCCAGCACTGGTGACTGGCAGATTCTCACCCATTCCTGTTCTGAGAYGCTGAATTTGGGCCATGTGAGTTCTTGGTTTGGCCAAGTGCTACCTTGGATTTACAGATAAACAAATAAAGCACATAAAAGGGACTGGTTTATCTCCATTCTTTAAGCTGTTCATGCAAGGCTTGTTTCCTAGCAAGCTCTGTAAAGTGGCTTTGGTGAAGATGCCCTTGCTGTTGCCTTAGGAGGTTGATGAAGAGTTTTGTTATCTCTCCAGAACTGAAAGCCTCGGCAGCCCTTAGGTCCCTTTCCCACCTGACAGAAGCAATAAAGCACTGTTAACCATAGATCCAAGCCTCTTATCAGCTGGAGAAAAGCTGAATAGCAGAGACTCAGGAGTTTCCTTCGAGTCTTGGTCCTGGGATTTCTGCCTGGTGCTTCAAGCTCACCCTCTCTGGCTGCATTGTGAATTTGGTTGTTTTTCCACTGAGAAACTGTTTCCCCAGCTAAAAATGGAGAGTGAACATAAATGCAATATTTTATACTCAGCTCTTCATCTGCTTGTGGACCTGAGGAAAGTAGGAAGAGACCTAAACTGGGCTAAATAAACTATAAGAGAAAAAAAGACTGGGCAAATCCCTCGGAGATAAAAATCTCAAGAAATTCTTTTTAATCCTGATGGAGTTAAGCCTGAAAGTACATGYTGCCTGTCAGCTAGGAAACAGCTTGAAATGTGAGGCTGGGGGGTCAGGCCTGCCCCATCCATCCTTTGGGATCMCATCACTCAGCAGGGGTCCTGGCACCTCGGGGAAGCCCAGAGCTACCACAGACACMAGAGGGGTCTGGCTGGGGGGGGCACAGGCTACAGTGAGAACCCTTCAKGCATCTCTGGGGAATCTGACAGCTTTCCTCAGTGCAAAAATAATTATAAAATTCACCTCAAATAAAGCTGCTACTGCCTGGAAAATGTTTCTGATATGTCAGAACAATATCACATAAAATCTCAACCGCAACTGCATGTACTCATACRCTTTGATTTATATCTTCTCTTTCCCTAATCAAGTTTTATTGCTAGGAAACTTGTTGATAATAGAAAACAAACACTCTGGATGAAAATGAAGACAGCACGCTTTTCTCACTTTTCTCTTCCTCATTTACCAATGCACATTAGGCTCTGAATAAATTTTTATTCATATCTAAGGTGAGTATCAGCTATTCAAAATTACATCAGTCATGTAGAAAATGGCATCAATAATGCAGMAAATACATGAAACTTCTGACTGATACCTCGTGGTTTTCTGGAAACTTGCACCTTGCCTGGAAGAGGGCTGTCACCCTCTTGTGAGACAATTGGCATCCAGCTCAYGGATATAACAGCCACATGTCCGGGATTATTGCTAACAAGAGAATTTTACCTGCAGACAGCTCTTCTGACTGTCAACAAAATCAGGTTTTCAGTCCCTGTGCATACGACTTTATTCAGATATTTAAATACAGCTGACAGAGCCTACAACTTAAAAAACATTATGTAAAAATCCACAMAGAAACACCACAGGAAACTGCCAGTTAATGTTTGCTCTACAGCCAACCCATTACAGTTTCAATGAGCCAGATTTTCTTAGRCTTTACTACTGGCTCATCAGAAGCAAAGCATTTCAGAATTGTTTATATTTTTTTTAACACAGAAGCTTTCAAAAACTCAGCTGTGATTTTGTTTTTGTTATGGTATCATCCATAGGCTCTGCTTGAGGTTGCTGGATACAGTACAAACAGAAACAAATCAAATCAGGGACAATCAAACCCAGTCAGAGGGAAATCAGAAATCAGAGGATGTCTRTGCTGTGTAGAGTTTAGTCTCAGCGGGTGAGGCAGAGAGAGGAGAGAGAAAGAGAGAGAGGGTAGTGCTGGAGARGGAAAATCCATGTAATGATGGAGGAGCAGTGGCACAGACAGATGAATTGACTTTGGCCAAGGTGATGTGAGAATCCTGAGCAGAGCCAGGAAATGAGGCCAGAGCTCCCGAGACCCTCAACCACAAGATAGTCCTTCCAACTTTGTGCACCTTCATCTTCCTCTCTTTTTAAGACAGAAAATGTTTCAACTGAACATCCGCAGCTCCCCAAATTCATTCTACTGTTTGTCAGTCAGGGATTTTGAAGCCAAACAACCCCCTCTTTATCTGGGCATGCTCTCACGTAGTCTGCCTACAGGTTTATTGGACAGGTTTATTTTCAGGCGCTGTTCTGATGATAATAATCATGACAGTGAGCTTTTCAAAGAAGAGATGAGAGAATGACAAGTTATTTGGCTCAGTTTCTCTGCCTAAACTAGTAAACAAATATTATCATTGCAGATGTGAGTAGGAAAGGGATAGTCTCCTGTTATGCAGCATGCAATTTCCCACCACAGAAGTTTTGCAGCCTTCATGAATTCTAAATTCCAGTTTCAATGTCCATCACTGGGCCAGGTGACAGCAAAAAGCAGCCGGTACCCTGGGCGGTGGGGGAAATGCACCATCCAGCACACGAGGGATATTCCCAGCTCCATTCAGCCCTGTGGCTGCTCTGCTCTGTGAGCCACAGCCCAGGCACAGGGGAGCAGCYGAGAGCAGAGCCAAGGCATCCAGCCGTGGTTGACAAACCAAGCAGTGCCCGTGCTGCGGTGCAAATGAAAGAGGAGAGCAGCCACAGCTGGGAAGATTGGAAGAGGGACCAGCTCAGTGAGGCTGACAGGTCCAGGGCTGTCTGGGAGCAAACCTGCACTACCATTGATACACGGCAGTGATGTGGGAGCAAGATGTCACCCAACCCAAACCATCTTGCAGATGGCTTCTCAGCTTAGCTAAGCAGTTSAGAGGGAGCAGCAGTGGAGCATAATTACAGTGATTCCAGCATCAAAGCTGTGTTGCACCACTCTGACATATCATGGGAGAGCTCCAGCATGGCATGGCATGCATTGGACAGAGCAGCCCCTGTCTTGCAGAAATGCACATGCATGCATGCATGGTAGATGATGCTGTGGAGCAAACCTTGTGAGTACCATACACGCAGCCAGCACAGCTCTGCATCCCAAAACATGCAGGGGCTGCAGTCGTGTTGCAACATTCGCTTTTGGGATAATTAAAGGCACCAAGCATTTCAGCAACTTGCAAGTGACTGCAGACAAAGCCTTTAGGATTCATGTTACTCATCTGTTCAAAATGCAAAGGGATGTGCAGGATCATCTCAACTAGAAAAGCAAGGCATTCTCCAGGGAGGGTGGAGGTGAAGATATACTAAATAGAGCTAGATAATATACATGAGCAGAAAAAATATGTTTACATAAAACAACAACTTACAAATATGTTAAGGAAGAAAAGAAGCTTACTTCTAAATGCCATATTAACAAGCCTCTCTGAGCAGCGTTGTGTGCAGGTTTGTTATTGGTACTTGCAGTATAGACGTGAAGGATGTCAAAGCAAGGACCATCTATTGATCCAATATTGAAAACCAGTGGAAATGAGGATGAGTAAAGAGAMCACAGTTCTTGGCTCCAATTACTTCTGGGTTTCACCCTTTGTCAGCCAATCATTGGTGTGTGTATCTGTACCCAGTGACACCTCTGCCAATCTGTCTAAGCACTTATGAATGGAAAAGGCACTTCACAGGGAAAGCATTCAGTATTTCCCATAAAAGATTTGGGACAGTGTGGTTGAACAAACTCAGCCTAAAAGAATGTAATTTCTTAGGAATGTAGATGTTTGTTTTCCTCGCTGAAGTGTAGGTGTGTCATTGTAAAGAYCTCTTGTGTTAGTAAATGCACCTACTCGGGTCCCACTTTATACACAGCACTCTTGATAGAAACCTGAAATCACTGAGGCCTCAAGCCATCAGATGAAGTCCTTGCACAAAATGACAGTCAACAGGGGCAGGAAGGGAAYATGATCATGATTGAACAAAGTTGTTTGCACTTGCTTGGTGAATCACCTGAGCATCCACAGCTTTGCACACAAGCAGTCATTCTAACAAAATCTCACACTTCAGAGGTTCACAGGCAGCCCCAGCAGACTGCAGTTAATTAATGCATTACTGTCAGCATTACTATCATTTTGACTGCCCCTGAAATACGAGAAGGTGATTTGCTCACTGCTGGCTGTAGGATGAGTAACAAGACTGGCAAGCCACACAAAGGAAGTTTCTGTATGCACTCAGAGCCAGCCAACAGTCACAACTCTGCAGCCTGTTCTACAGGGCTGGTGCACACTGTCAAACTTTCAGAATGACTCTTTCACAAATGAACTGTACATTGCAAACACCTGCTCTGCACAGAAGGGATTATTCTGATACCGAATTTGAAGCTTCAAAAGTCAGGATGTGTCTACATAAACAGGTGTGGATGAGTGCGTGTGCTTTGCATATTCTCAAAGGCAGGTGGAAGAGGAGCTCATCTGCCTGCACACAGCTGGGCTACTTATTCTTAGATGAGTTCAAACCATCCCCTTTCTCTTTTCCCCTCCAAAGATGGCTAATGAAAACATTCAGTCAATATTAGGTAAGTGGTTCACTCAGTTTATTTACTATTTCACCCTCTTTTACCTCAAAACCAGCAGTGGGTTTATATTTTTTCCTTAAAGCCTCCTSAAAACCAAAATCAACTTTCAGATGAATTTTCAGGCCTTAAAGGGAATATAACTGCAGGTGTTTTTAACAYGTGCAAAAAATGGGAAGTTGTCTGGTGATTCTTTTGGCAGCCTGAAATTTTTATGCTAAGACACAGTAAATAATGAGACAGCTGGTGAACTGTGGGGAATCTGTGGCTGACAAAACTTTGGTGCAAGAAAGCTGATGAAGTGATATTCACAGTGCTTCTAATCTTGACAGCGGCTTAGCCTCCCACCAGTGGTGACAGAGCAGCCTTTTCTGGACTGGTTATTGCCCTGGATSGCATGAGCAACAGAGATGGGGGATCTGAAAGTGACTATTTGGTTTCCTTGGTCAGATAAACTTGAGGGGAAATTATGCTCATTTTCAATTAGATAGGTATGAGCAGTGCAGTACCACATGCTGACTAGACTTGTCCYACCTTTCAGGCAAAGAAATTTCATGTTGAAAGGTGAGACAAGTTCTGTTACAAACGTGGTTCAATTCTGCTGCTGCTGAGCTCCTAACTCAGYTCACATAACACAGCACTCAGACACATAACGTGGTGCACAAAAGAGGGCTCTCAACTGTCTGAACTGGATGGGGGTGGCAGCCTCCTCAGATTCGAAACTTCAGTTTTGAAATGACAGCATGGCTTGAATGAGAGAAGCAGGATCTAATGCAGAGAAAATAGATTCTCACCTTTTCACCGCTGTTTCTGAACACTCAAAAGGTAGACTGGTCTTGTCTCAGTGAGCTATTACTGCGAAGGGCCAGATGAGCTTTCCTTGAACCAAAGTACCACTCAGTCTCAGTAAAAAGCGCAGAGTTTACACTGCCTCTTTGAGTGCTGGCAAGTTAGGTAAATTCCCAAAAGATATGGAAAGTATAAAATCAAGTTTCATTATGAATGACTTTACTAATTAAGCAGATTATGGCTGAAAACTTTCCAGACTAATGTAATATCTCATCCYTGTCAAATTCTTAAATGTATAAAAGCAGAGATTTAGAAATTAAAAGTCTRTTCAGCAAGGCTGCAAGCTACTGGCCTTCCAACTGGTAAAGGTWGGGAAAACATGGAAACCTTGTGAGAAAGGATTGCCTAACAGAWCCATGGTCAGTGAAATATTTGTGTAAATGTGAAATAATTCCAAGTGCTTGGAGGCAAAAGCAGAGTGGAGGACAAATCCAGGGCCATTGCAAGGCACAGACTGCCCATCTGCCCTTTCATGCGACTTCTTGGATCCCAGCAGCCCTTGGGGGTTAAACCAACAAATTTGTCTGTGTGCTTGTGAGCTCAGGCATTTCAGAGTTCCTCTGCAAGCCTGCTTCCGACCCAGACACATAGAYATTGGATACTAAAGCCTGTCACATTAAATGTGTCTCTGGATGTTCTGTCCACAGCGTGACCCGAAGCATTTTCTTCAGAGCGGCTGATACATTTCAACTCAACTCTGCAGCGCTCAGTGCCACGCATGATTGAACAACTTGTCTCCTCTATTAAAATGCAGAGAGAACTTAAACAAGCATTTAGAAGCTTTGTCATTAAATAGTTTTCTTGTCAATTGATCTATCTTGTAGGGGAAAGACAACTACTAGATCCATCAATTGCCAGCAGAAAAAACTAGGCACAGGTCTTAGTCAATTAAGTGGGCAAGTASTGCTTGACAGCTCCCTTCGGGAGATGGTTCGTTTGGGAGTGACTATTCAGCAGGATTAGMAACTGCAAGCACTGGAAAGCTGACCTTAACTGAAGGTGAGCTCACGTCTKCAATGTGTCAGTGGAGCAGCACTGTGAACAAAGAGCACAAACCCCTCTCCACWCCCCTGCTGAGAACTGTAAAATCTCTTTTTTATTCCATTTTTCCTACCCTCAAGAGTAGAAAACAGAGGTTTTAAGTGGTTTAATAGTTTCTGAAGCCTCAGTCTTTCCTCTTTCTGTTGATATTTTATTGTCTTGCTCCTTCCCAGGTGCCATACCTTGAACATGGAGCAGCTCAAGTTGGGGGATGCTCTGAGATGGATTTGGGCACAGATAGAGAGCTCACTGAGTTGAAATCACTCTTCTCATTGATGAATGACCTAAAATAACCACATGCAGAATGCAAGGGGARCACCTGCTTACCTACAGCTGTGTCACAGGGGGGCATCTCATTGAGACATTCCCTGCCATTCCCACTCCTGATATGAGTTTTAAGATTTCACTGTACATTGCCATTTTTTTCYCAGAGTCCCAGCTGTTCCAGATGTCCTAGACACATCTATGTGACAACCTGGCATGGTTGTCACAGACACATCCCTGTCACTGAAGCATCCTGCTCCTTGGGAAGCTGTTTATGTCCCCTCAGCATTAGGAACTCCTTCCCCTGACCTTTTCTAATGGTTGCTCGAGCAATGCTGCYCACAGCCCCTGCTCAGCAAAGCCCATGACTTGAGACAGGAGCAAATATCTTTCACCCATTGTACAAACAAAACTCTCTAAAAGTTTCTCTGTCTCTTCACTGAGTACCAAAAACTTGGTTTCTTCATGGGATTAGCTTGTGCAGGTGTGAGCAAAATGTGTTTAGAAAAAGCCAAATGCTGAGCAGGATTTCTCAATGCACAAATACCTGTAATATTGTCAACCCTGCCATCACTTTGCAGAGCTTGCWAAATCTGTTTTGCTTCTACTGTGTAAAAGTAGAGTAACTCTCTCTTCCTGCCTGAGTTATGCCCCAAATGCTCTCAATGCACCACTACACTAATTATTACACTTAGAAGTAAGGCAGCAGACAGTCAGATACTGTACTTCAGGCAAAAATCCCTGTTGAGATGCAGCCACTGCATGAGAACATAGCAAAATTGAAAATCTTCCAAAGTTTTCAAAGCTACAAATACAAAAACTCAGATAAAGATCATGCCTATTTAGAGATATTAAAGAGTGATAAATCGTATTTGCCACCCTTGAAATCAGTTTGAGTTTCAAWTTAAGTAGAACTGAATCATCCAAAYATTTAYTTCCATTACAGATGGGTGGATTCAGGCTGTAAGGTTTACATGTCCAGTTTTATTTTCCTCATGTTCTGCACCAATTCATTCTCCAGWCTAATAAAAGTTGCAGAAAATATTATTCACAGTGGAGGTGCTCCAAAAAATTTGAAGCTCTGATGTCCATGAATACAACCAAATAATTTGAAAATGAGATTTTCWATGTCCTAAATTAAAACTAGATTGGTGATGAAAGTTTAGTTGTCTTTCACTTAATGATGTCATCACAGATACCAAGGGATGTGCTCAGCCACTAATTACAAATGTCAAATTCACAAGAAGTTTGTGTGGAGCTGAGAAATGAAATGGCCAGTCTGCGGAAGAAACACTGCTCATTTTCCCATTGCATTTATAGAAAGTGATGCCCATAAATGMAGCAAAATGCAGAATACTTCACTGCAATCAGCCCCGTAACTTGTTGCAATAAATCACCTTTCAGCCAGGGTAGCATCTTCTGGTGTGTTTTGAGCTCTTATCCAGCACAGCATGGCCATGATCCAGCAGTGGGACTCTTTCAGCAATACCTGGAAGGGAGTAGCAGCTGCCAGGTGGTTGCAGCACACGGGAGAACGTGGCTTCCTCCCACTCKGCACCTGAGGTGCTGCCAGAGGGATTCTTCCCACCCCTAGAGGCACAGCAGACTGCCYGGCATGAAAACTTTTGCTGTACCTCTGCTGAGGACTGTGCTTTTCAGATAACCTCTCATGGTTTTTGGGGGATTGCTTTTTTTTTCATTGGAGTTTGTTGTTAATTTTTTTTTTAATAGAAAAGGAAAGCTCAGTAGCCCTGCAGTCCAGTCAGGAGCTCTGTGGAATGTGATTGCATTCCCTGCTCAGGGATGCCCAGGAGCCCAGTTACTGAATCACTTAGAGGGAGAAGATAACCAGGATGGGCTCAAGGTCTGAATTAATGTTGCTGGTGTCCCATTTTCTGCTGTGCTGCAGCTGGGATGTGGATGAAGGGTGGCTTGCCAACTTTCCATGTCGGGAGAAGTCCCCAGAGTGAACCTGGGAGAGGCARCACCCCAGTGAGACGCTGTCAAAACCACTTCAGCCCTCCAGACCCATCTCCCAGGAGCTGCACATCCTGGTTGCTGGCAGCAGAGGACCCCCAGGGAGGCTCAGTCACAGRAACAGAAATGTTCCTGTTTCTCATTCAATGTAAAATAATTGCCTGGATCCATGTGAGGAAATCCTCTCCCTGGAGCAGCTTTGGGGATATGACAGAAGGCGTGCTCCACTTCTGGCAGAGATAAAGCAATTTATCCTTCTTTTTGCCTTAGAAAGTCCTGAATTTCTTTCAAGACATGACAGTGGTGTATATTAGTACATGATGAGGAAAGAAATGGCAAGAAATTGTCTGGGGTGGTTTGGTGGATTATTTCTTATTTTGGGCCACCGCAGGGCATTTTCTATCTACAGAGTTGTGTCAGCGATTTCTGGGAGTTTATCCCCAYTCTGCTGTTGTTGATGTTGTTGCTGCTGTAAATCTGCCTGTAAGGCACTGCTTGCAAAAGCAGCACGTAAAGCAGAAATTTGTCCTTTGCATTTTGAGCAAACTAGAGGCAGAAATTGCATAAGCTGRCTCCCTAGTTCTGTCAGACAGTCAGGAGTCTGCTTCCCTGGTTTCRTCTTCTTGCAAAAGTTTTGGGGTTGAGGCAGTATTTATATACCCCATATATATACACACATATATGTGCATTGATACAAGCACATATGAAAATACGGATTTATGCTTATGTGTGTGCATGCTTATATAAATATATATGCCTCTGTGTGTACATTAAATATATATGAGACAGAGGTTTCAGATGTAGGACTGTGCACCTATAATTACCTAGTGTCCATTGGTGAAACTTACTGTACACATCTTTATTACAGAGAGAATGACTGAAAGTGTATTTTCCATGTTCTTTTGTCCTCTTTGATATCTATCTCATTTTATTTCGGTGTTTTGTTCCTTCTTTTCCTCTCAGTTTTTTTTTTCTTCCCTTTTCTGTCAAAATGTATTGGATAATAAATAGAGACTAAAACTGGCTTTGCATCAATAGTTTTGTGTGGGTTATTTAGGGAGGACAAAAATCTTCTGAATAATTGTATGTAATGAAGATGCATTTGAATATGTATTCTGTGTCTCTTAACAGCAATGCTTTATTATCCCRTGTCTGCAACTTAATGTAAAGATACCACTATGCTCACATGGTGTGTTATTGGCAATGTGGGGTGTAAGCACCTACAGAAACACACACTTGAAAAGAATGATGAAAATGTTAGCATATTTAAAATTAATACATACATCCCAATACTAGCATGTTTCTGAATGGGTACATGTGCTTTGTTTCTGTGTGGATCAGCCAGCCTTCCTATGAGTGCATGTGTGTGGGAGGAAAGGATATGATTATGCATTTGCATAACATCCTGCGTGAATGTAGACTGAAACTGAAAACATGGGGGAAATTATAGAACCTATTTTTAAAATCTACATTACTGCAAATGTTGCTTCATCAAGCTCTTATCATTGCTGATTAATTATGTAGAATGAATGAAGATGAGTTCTAGCCTTATCTTTCATCTCTGCATTGGARAAATTTAAGCGGGGTGTTTTGGGACACTCTCAAAGAGGCGTTTCAGTAGACAGTGGAGTGAATACCATAACCTTATATTTTTGTCCCCTGGACATTCCATGGCTACTGATGTCTCTTCTCATGCACAAGATTATTGATCTCCATGGCAGCAATGAAAGACAAAAAGGTCAGTTTTTAAATGTGAACAGTAGGAACCACTTTGCCACTACAATGGCTGATGTAGGAAATGTGCGCCTTTGTCTTTTGTAAAGATCTCCATAACATCAAAAATATTGATCTGCTGTGGGAAGATCTTGCTTTCCTATGTTTTTGTCTTCATACCACTTCTGTCCAGCACATATYATAGTTTTGATAGCTCCCTGCCTCCTAATTTTCTTCTTTCCCAGCATGGGAGGCACTTGTAATAAGCCACTCGAAGCACAGCTCTTTGTTGTGCTGGTGCTTTCCTGATGGCTGCTGGAGGTGGTGACCCATCTGGAGGGCACCTTCCCCAGAACAGTACCCCAGCCTTTCCTTGGAGCCCCCAGTGGTGCTGGAGGGTGCCAGCACAGGAGAGAGCCCCTATGGCTGTTCTCATATGTGGGCAGAGTGGCTGCCAGCTCTGCGGATCCAGGCTCAGCCACAGGACACAGGGGTGGGATAGAGAGCACTGATGTGGTTGGGTGAAATCAGATGAGAAAAAAGGGGAGCAGGATATGGGGAGTTAGTTTATTATATTTTATTATATTTAATTATATTTTATTATATTTAATTATATTTTATTATATTTTATTATATTTTATTATATTTTATTATATTTTATTATTTAGGGAAAATGAGAGCCTGGCAAGAGAATCTGAGCAATCCCTGGACTGACAGCCCCACAGCTTGGGAATACAGGGACCGGGGAACACCCTGCCCTGATATCTGTGGTATGACAATTACAGCAAATATCAAGTCATTGCTAAGTTGCAGACACAGCTGCATCATGTTTCAGATAATAGAGTACCCCAGTGTTGTCATCCATTTTAACTTCCTTCCTTCCTTCCTTCCTTCCTTCCTTCCTTCCTTCCTTCCTTCCTTCCTTCCTTCCTTCCTTCCTTCCTTCCTTCCTTCCTTCCTTCCTTCCCTCTCCCCTCACTGCCTCTTTTTCTCTCCTCTTCTGCTTTTCCTCTCCTCTCTCTCCAGTGCAGTGAAAAGCATAAAAGGATGTCTGCCCCACACGCTGAAAGAACTGAATAAAAAAAATCCTAATTTCTTTCCATGTTTTCTTGAACTCCCATTTTTTTTAACAGTATCACACCATTGTAGACAGGAAGATTGGTCTGCAATTTCTGTTTTTTGATAGTTTAGTGCAGCTGGAATTCTGTCAAGGAAGATATTAGTCTGGATTTATTTCTGTTCAGCAAGGGGAGGAATCGGGTACGCCAGAAGAATAGGAGAGTTTGATGCTGGTAGTCGCAATGATTTGAGTTCACACAAGCAAATCCAAAAAGACATTGTGCAGGAGACTGCCACTAATAACCAGAAGTTTTGGCTTAGGTGTTTAGTACAGGGGGTAAGAGGCACACAGAACATTTGGGAGGTGTGAAGAAATCTAATGACAATGATGCAATGGAATACATCAACAAAGCCAACTAACATGAGTTTCTAAGAAAGCTGGGGAACTCCAAAAGGAAATTTACATGCTGCACAATTGCAACATGTCTGTCTACATTCCCCAGTACTCCCCATCCCTGAAATAGGAAACAGAACAGAGGAAGAAGTGGGCAGTGTGCCTTTAGAAATCCTGCTTGTCAGGCTCTGCTCAAGTCCCTGGGAAGAGATAAAACTAGCAAGAAAACAGAAGAACTGAAGGGCAGCCAAAGGGGCATCAGATAAGATGAGTGCTATGCTAAAGAAGAAGCAGATCCCATTTTAAAGAGGGAACTGAAATAAATTGTTGTGAAATGGGAATGATGCAGAACTATATTTAAACTTTGTTTTATGCAARCTAAAATGAAGATGGAGTGCTGGCAATTAGAAAGCATTGACAAAACTTTAGCTGCTGATAAAAAAGCATGTGAGAAAATATTTGTTAAATTAGCTGCCCTGATTAAATTAATCCATAATATTGAAGGGATTAATATTGAATTGCATATCATTTCTCATGTCTCAGAAAAATGAAAAAATACATTAAGATGGGGAAAGAATATAAGGGAAGATTCAGCTTGCTGATTAAAGACACCCATAAGCACAGAGGTATCTCCAAATGACGGAGGAATCAAACGTCCCACTATAATTGGTAGCAATTTAGGGCTTTGTTCAGTTGCTCACATACAGGCATGGTCTGATGGCCCCAGGGGACAGCWGACAGCACTGGGGACTAACAGCTGTATGACAGGAACAACAGGAAACCCACGTCTCTCTGGAGCAGGGGACTGGAGGCCAGACAGGAGAGGACGGGCCTTGTGCATCTCAAAATGAACTGGGCTCCTCTGATTAACAGCCAAATCAGGAGCTGGGAGCAGGAGACAGGCCCAAATTAAGGCTCCAATTGCCCATCTTCACAATTTARCTGCATGTTAGACCTACGACATTCCCCCAGTGAAAAATAGTTCAGTGTAGCTACTGGCATTTAAACATCATACCTCTTGGTAGGTAATCCCCCTTGGTCCAAAGCAGACTTCTAAAATAAAAGGTATTCCCTTTCCCAAGTGCTTGTTGCTCCTGAGAGAGTGATTTTTCTCAGCATTTAGAGCAACAAAGCCAGCCAGGAGGTAATGCATGGGAAAGGAAAGCTGCTCTTTTTCTTCTCTCTGGGATTTGGAAGTGATTTCTCCTAAAGATGCTAGGGGAGATCATTAYATTTGGCAAAATAAAGAAGAACTGCAACATGCCTAATTTTCATCTGCTGTATGTTGGCACAAATGCTGCAAAGTGAGCAGAGGTTTCAAGTCCTCTCCCTGTGGAGCTGAATCTCCTACAGAGTTGGATCTCTACCCCAGCTTGTCCTGACACTCAGGGTCCCGTGGGGAGAGGCACCCACACCCACGGGGTGCTGCTTGGGTCCCTGGTGAGGATAGGACACCCTGAGCCACAGTGATGGGCCAGGCTCAGGAAATGAGTTCAATTCACTCTCCTTCACCCTCTGTGGCCTGTCAGGGCCTCCTTAGGTACAAATCCCTCTCAGTAGCTAAATGCATCATCACTTAGCACCATGGCACAGCAGTCCTGGCCCGTGGCTTCCTCCATTTGCTGCCTTCTTGGGGTTAAATGAATCCCAGCTCCTTGTAGGTGAGSGTTGCAGGAAGTGTGCCTACACCAACACAGTTGGATTGGGTGATGAGCTRCAGAAAAGGGGGTGATTTTTCAGAAGGTGAGGTGAGAATACTTCCTGCTGACAGCTTTGTGCCCTGATGAAATGTGGSATCACATCTCCACCACTCCCACTGCTGAAGAGGGCAAATAAAATGCCAAAGAGAGGGAGGGGATTCCTACAAYATATATATCTCTCATGCAACTGGAAGAGATTCAATTTGCAGRGATTAAGGTGAACATTAGAGCAGAAATTCCATAAGGATGACRTCTATGAAATTACAAAGAGTAATTTGGGAAACTGTGCTTGTTAAGCACTGAGGGGAACAAGAGTGATTTGTAAGGCACAGGATCTCTCATGGTTAATAGCTGCATTACAGTGATGTAGTGTTCACTCTATAGTTTAACATGAATCACAATGCTGACTGATGCATAAATACYATATTATTTTATATAGGCTATATATGCACTGTGTTTATGACATTATTTTTATTTATCCCCATAATACAAGTTTAGAACTTCCCTGAGCTAGTCCCTATGAGTTATGTACAGTACTGGGTAAAACCCTTATGAAGTTTAATTTAACCAGTGCTCAAAGAACCTGCTAATTATTATGATTTTTTTTTTTTTTTACATTAGGAAGTAAAAAAAAGTTTAGACGTTTCCCTTGACAGTAAACACAAGTTTATTTTCAACTGGTTTTGGACTATAATGCAGTAAATGAAACTTGGGAGTTCCAGCAGTTATCTGGCGAGTGACACAGACTAGGGTTAAGAATGTGACCATCCACTATGAATAGTTCCCACTCACATCTCTAGTATGTTTATTTATAGATCTACTTATTTTATGGTTAATGCGTTTAGTGGTGGGATCACTGGAATTTTTTTCCTGGGCCCACTTTACTTTTAGAATGCAGCACAGACTGCTGTCTGCTTGGGGTCTAACAAGAGATGGTATTTAACATTCATCTTGTTTACACCAAAAAATGAGGAAAGAGCAAGTTTGGTAAGTACAGATCTAAGCATCTGCACGTCCATTTGCTAGCTGAACATTCAATCACAGAGGTTGCACAAAYAAATTAGGCATACAGCTTTCAAACCTAGTTTGAAAAATTGGGCCATGCGTGGGTGTGTGCATCTAAATATTTTACAAGCTGAACAATTACCCTGGAGTATTTTAGGTTAGAGATAGATAAATGATATGTCCATCYAAATTTACATCTAAGCAAAGATTCAAAGATAAATATGCATAAAATATTTTAATTAYCAATTTTTCAGGTGTTATGGGTGTCCTTCCTTCAGAGCAGTGCCAGGCAGAATTCCATGCTTTTGCTTTTGCGTTGTGTTATGTGACACAAAAGTAACAAAAAGGCTACTGCCAGAGTCCAGGTTAGTTAAAAATATTTCCAATAATCTATTTCATTGCTGTAGTACTGCAGATGTTAACAGTGACACAAGCACYCAAAGAGATAAACCAATGGAGTGACTGGGAGAGGGGACACCCAGTGCTGCCACTGAGCCACAGAGGGGAAGGTTCACTGAGAGGTTCAGGAGTTTTGGGGCATTTTGTTGTCTCTTCAGAGCACTTCAGTTCAGCCCACAGGTTTCCATGCAATGTCTGGAGCCTAGGGATGTGGGCTTCCTGAGGATGGGCAGTCTGGAATCTTGACTTTACATCTCAAACCTCCTGGGGGCAGGCAGCAACTTCTGCTCCATGGTATCATCATCCACAWCCCGGCATGGCTGGACTTCAACCCCTCTCATCAGCTTCACCTCCTCCTTGATGATGGCACAGCTCCAGCAAGAAGAGGGACAAGCCTTACCCTCCTGAAGATTCCYTTCCAAACCATTTTCTCTTCTGAATCCAGGACTTTCTTTTTATGTTTCATGTTGTAATCACATAATCTGAGTTAGTGGCCCGTGAAGTGGATTGTCAAAGGCAAGCCTATGGCTAAGTCATGAACAGAATTTGGAACTGGATTTGGAAACTGGCACTGGCTTAGACCAAAGGACATTGCTTGTTTTCTATTACCTAGTCTGGCTGTTCAAGGGTGCTCCCAGGATTTCCCAGGTGACTAATGTTACCTCCTGGCACCAAAGGCTTCCCTGCTGTACTCTGTCCTACTATAAGGCTCGTATCCCRTATCCACTTAATTATTACTCGTATTGAAACACTCCCTTTTAATTAATGGGAGAGTTGATGATCTCATATGTTTATCTGTTAGCAGTTTTGTTACTTTTTAATAACTAGAACCCTAGAATGACACAAACCCACCGCATCAAATGATGGTGGCTGATTGTCACCTCWGACGGTACAGAGGGCTGTGGTTTGGGGAAAACCATGCCATTCAGGGTCACCTTCTTCCACAAGGTGTTTGGTGTACACCACCAGCTAACAACCACTCTGAGAGGTCCAGCAAGTCTCTTTGAAGGACAGGCAATGGAAGGGGAAAAAGCAAGTCAACAAAAAATAAAGTAGCAGCCTTTTACATGACACACCTACAAGTGAGCAGTCCTCATTCCTAAGAGACTGGTGATTCTCTGTGGTGATTACCAAAGTGATTCTTGCAGCTAGCTGATCTGTCAAAAGGTATTATTTTGTCCTCTTTTTTTCAATGGAGATCTTTTTCTTTTGTCTGCTGACTTGAAGAAGCACCCCAGAAATTTCCATTTCAGTTTGTACTCATCAGGGTGGGGATGAAAGTGAGGGATAAGGCAAACAATGCCCCATGTGTATTTCCTGGTAATGTTRCCTGAACTGGTACATGTCAAGCCCAGAAATACACAAGACAGAGCACACCAGAACTGCTTACAAACTGTCACCTTTGCCACTTTCCAAGAAGCATTGCCASCATTACATTTCTCTGCCCAGAATGTCCCTGAACCACCAAGACTGAGCAAAACTGTGGGAAAAATAAAGCAAGCCCAACCTTATTTGTCGCTATGGGCAGTACCTGTGTGTGTGCCTCTCCTCCCTATGCCCTGAAATGCTGAGGGTTGATGCCCACGGGTCTGCAGGGACCTACAGCATGGGCACTGCAGAGAAGGCTCAGCCCACTTCTGGGTGTGGGACAAATGCAGAATGTCCAGAGAAGATCTCTCCTGGTACAGATTTCAGAAAGTATGTTTTCTTCATCAGTAAACAAACAATGAGTCATTGGCTGTCACATGGGAGAAAATGAGATTACAAAGGATGTATAAGTAAATAAATTAGTTCCCGTTAGTCATGGCAACWGCTCAGTGTTTCCACACAAATGTTTTATTCCAATTCATCTTTCTGTCTTTATTTTTTGTAATATTGTTACTCTTTTACTTTGGGGAATGAAATTCTAATAAGATTCTCTTGGAAACACGGTTTTAAAAATGCAGTTCTTGTGTTAGACTTCATTTGAGGACACAGTTTTTATTTTTTGACATTTGCTCAGGGCTGGAGCTGCAGGGGAAGAAAGGAAGCTGTACTCTCCTCTGCCCTGATGGTGCTGCAGGTCTTGCATGTGACATTTGTCACTCGACCTGCAAAAGGAACTTTTATGATACAGGTGTCTGTTCTCAGCTCCCTGCCCCAAATGTGGGTGCATTACACTCTATCTGTTTCACAGATGCCATCCAATAAAGCTCTGGAGGTTTGCTGACCCCAGTCCCCAGGCATGATGCCAGAATATTGTGATTCAAAGAACTGTGTCTCTGTAGGGAAATGTCTATTTAAAAGCATGCTTCTGCTCCAGTCCTTTCCTTTACATCTGCATCTCAGAGCAGTTGATGAAAACTTTTTGTGTTTTCCCCAGGTCCTGCAGAGATGGAAATCGTGCAGAAGGGCTGGGTTTTCATCCTTGGTTTTAATTCTTTTTTTCAAAGACCTCGTTTTGCTTTAGGTGTGAAATAGTCTACAAATTATGTAAGATGTTTTGAATCTGTGTATTTATTAACAACACCTGTAATCTCAGTCCATGCCAAAAGTGTGCCCTCCAAAGTAGGGGAAGTTGGAAATCACATCTTGATTTAAGTTCTCATATATAGGCAAAAGTGGATGTTACTGTTTTCACTAAGATATGAAAAATACTTCAAAAACTATTCCAGAGAACTGAATTATTTAAGTATTACCATTATTCACAGATATCCCCAAAGTTATTTTCCCACTGGTTTTGTCCCTTATTATAAGGTGTAGGAGGAATTTAGGGAGTTGGCAAAAACACCTTTTCTAGCACATTCTTCAATGTGCACAACAAAGAAAAGAACTTATTTTAAATAATATCAAAAAGCATCTCCTCCTCTCTCCGAGCAAAACTGCTTTTGTACTTGCAGAASCTGTTAAATACATCTTTTCTAACTGTAAAATTCACTTCAAACTATAAAGGTGATGGCATTTTCTTGGGGCAGTTGCTAAGGAGTGACTCAGGAGCCACTCAGGAGGACTATAGAAATATGCTCACAGCCAGCATTAGCAGCATACTGTAAATTAATCAGTTTCACTTGCTTTCAATTTTTAGATCAGTGGATCAAAAATGTACTTGGACCTTTAGTTCCACTGTATTTCCTGTATCTTCAACGGCAATACTTTTTTTGAGACTATTGTCTTTAGTCACCCAGCAGAGGTGATGAGTGAGGGCAGGAGAGGGGGTAAAGCAGTGTGGAGGGAATTTAGCCCCTGTATGCACCAATAGGTGCTGCAAGGTTTGTGACTGCATCAGGTAGCCAGCCTGGAGCCAKCTCTTCCCTGCTGTTTAGACAAGGACTCTTCTTATTTCTGGCCTTGGAGACGGGTTTAGGCTGCAATAAATTGAAACTGCCCTGTCAGATTCACAAGGCTCTCAAACCTTGGAGGGAATGTTAGTAAAAATTTTAAATATGGGACTTCACAGATTTTTCATTCAGTCAACTTTAAAGGCTGTGGCATTTGTTGCAGTAAAGCAGATAATATTTATCAGTGGTAGCAATAATAATAAACTGAGGTCTGGAATTCAGTTTATGGTGGTCTTAATTTATGATGGAAGACTTTTACTTTTAACAATAAAAGTGAGAGGATAGCAAAAATTCTGTTAAAGGTAATTAACTCCACAGATGCAGGGCTAAAGGCTACTCTAAAGAGTWTACTCCCCCACAAACAAATCTATATGGGTGATGGATTTTATCCTTTTTCTTTCCAGCACGTTAACTTTAAGGTATCCTTTTTTTTTTCATTGACACTCCTAATGAAACTATTTAAATACTACAAAGCTATGTTCARTTCCGCTTATTGTTGTTGTCAAGGACATTTCTACATGAAACCTGAAGAGGTCAGGTGGAGCAACGTGTGGGTGAAAGCACTTCCTCTACACAAAGTGTAGCAAGACAGATTGTATGTAAACAAGTACTGATTCATGGTCTTGTCTTTGAATGAAAGGAACAAATTTGTTTCTAAATTCTCCRTCTTCGCTTCTGACTGGAGAACTGATTCTCTGATGCTGGACTAAATAAATCACAGCTTGCGTTACATTATTTTGCTTTTTGCTTTTACTGAGAAGGTTTTTTTCTTTCAAGAATGGAAAGTAAATATATGAGTCTCACGGAGAAAAAAATAAGTTAATTTCTTTCAAGGCAATCCATCTGATTTGAGTTGTTCATTTAACAGAGGAAAGTGAGGTTGAAAACAAACTCTCCAAAGGCCAGCTCTGACAGAGCAAGAAGGTAAGAATTTACTCATCTCAAGCTGTCAAGAGCTGATGCTATTAATCCCTATGCTGCTGCRTAACAAATATGCAAGGTTAGAATTAAAGAATGGATATTTTCATTCGCTTAGATTACAGGTAAAGTAAGAAACTGAGGGCTGGATTTACTTTTTTCAATACTTTTGAGACATCAAAAGCCCTTGAAGCAAAATAATTTCAATTCTTATTTTATGAATGTAAAAGTATTTATATTTTCTTGTTGAGACAGTGGGTGGGAGCAGCGGAATCAGGAGCTTTGTGTTGAATTTTGTCTGTGATAATGAATTCCTTTTTGATCAAAGGCAAGTCTCCTAACAGCTGCACGCTGTAATTYCTTTGTCCTAAATGTAGCTGTATATAAAGTATACCTGCCTCTTGGGATATTCCAGCAATGAACAGAACTGTATATGTTGAAAATACTACATAATGCCACTATAGCTGATATTTAGGTTGATGCTTTACAGCCTAGGTGTCTGGAACACTTTTCTCACTACCTCATTATTTTCTTTACTGCTTATATGTGGCCTGTCCAGGCAGAACCAATTAGGCAGTGGCAAGGAAAGAGGCAGAGATGTTTATAGTCAAGCCACCAAAAGGTCCAAAGATTTTTTTTCTTTATACATTTGAAATATTTGCAGCCAGAGCTGGAGGAGGGGAGGGTGAGTTTGGAGTTTAGGGGTTTTGTTTGTGGTTTTTTTAAGACTCTATTTGCAAACATTTGGAAGGATTTTGCAGTTCCCAAGTGCTGCCTAGCTCAAGAAGATACATAATATGTAAATGTACCASTTATTTTCTGAGATTCTTGGGAAGTCACAGTATAGGCAAAGGTGACCATTGGTGTCACACTGGAAATGTAAAAACTTGGTCCAGAGTATTTATTTAAGAMAGAAAAATTTATGCACATTATGGAAGAATTACTCGCAGAGTTTCAGTAGCTCTTTTTTTATCTAGTTTCCTCAGTTCCTCTGTCATCCCCTGAGCTCAACCCTTTCTTTAGGGCTTTTCTTTCTTTAGGGCTCAACCCTTTCTTTAGGGCTCTTTATTTCCCACCCTGAGTGAGCTGGAAAAAATGTATTGAATTTAATGGCTGGCTTGGGAAGTCTTCCCCAAAGGACTGTTTGTCCATTATAACTGGCTGTTTGCTGCACTCACTTTGTTTTACTGGCTATAAGGACATGAGTACTTACATTTGCTCTCTTTCTCAAAATGTTGTGGTTTGGTTGAGTGGTGTAGACTAAACTGAAGAGATATATCACTGCTAGAGAGGATGGTTTATTTTGGTCTTTTTACCTGTRTGTTTTCAAACTCCATCTTGTACTGTGGGCATCAGGCTGTGTGTGGGAGTGGTGCTGAGGGAAGCAGATGTGCAGGAGCCCTCATCACCTATTCCCACACACGCAGACACAGAGAAGTGTTTTCCCCAAATGCTCTCCTCTATTGTAGAGGGGAATTTGGAGATGGGAGCAAGGCCAGGGATCTCTGCACACAAAGCTCGGTGTGCTGGGGAAAGGCAGATTTCACAGGGACTTAGTGCCATGTCTCTCGCAAGCACTGTGCAATTTCGCTGTAGGCAAGGCAGGGTTGACCACACTGTGACTTGCATTAATCGCACCATCAGACCGAGCCAGGGGACAGACTGCAGTCAAGGTCAATCATGGCTGTCCTTGCAGTCACCCTGGCCTCCCCCACGGAACAGAGGACATGCTGAAGCCACTCACTGCCCTTTCAGCTTGGCTGGGGGGGCTCTGCTGCTCCTCGAGGACTCCACACCTTTTCAAGGTGGCTCTGATGAGCCAAGGGACACCAACATTCCACCAGAATCACCTTTGATAAAATGTTTCTTCAGAGGGACAGTCAACATGCCCGGGCCCTTGCAGCTGCCCAGGGCTTGGCCTCCACCTCCAGGACATGTTCTCTGGCAGCCCTGGTGCCAGGATGCCTGCTCGCCCACGGCCAGCTGGGTCGGCGCCTCAAGAAACCTGTTCACACTCTGGCTGCAACAACGAGTCCAGCAGCCTATTGCTTGCTCCTTCTCTGGGAAAAACTACACTTAAGAGACCGGCAAAGYAGCCCTGAGCACGCTCCAGTCACGTGCAGAAAGGATTTGGATTACAACTTTCCAGCTGCATGTGCAGCTCAAGCAGCCTGGCTCTGTGCAAATGTAGTAGATTTTGCCTATTGATCTATTTTTTCCTCTCCAAGAGGACTTTATATGAGACAGTTGTTCAGAAATTAATTCGTGCTGYACTAGTGATTGTATTATTATTGCTCCCATGCTGCTACGGATATAGATAATATTTTACAGGAAATCATGAAGAAAAGACTATTGCTTTGAGCAAGGTTGTAATTTAAAGTTATCCAGACAACATGACCCATGCTTGYATTCTCACCTCTATAGCATTGCAGTGGTACAATACCAGCTCTAGTCCAGGTGATATTCTGGACTAAATTTTCAACATGACCACGTTTATTTTAATTGATAGGTTTAACATTTTAGATCTGGTTCCTCAACCTAAAATATGAACCAGTGAGCACTTAAACCTGCGGCAAAATTTTCTTGTGTATGAATAAGAGATGTAGGAGTCCATTATATGCACTCAACTTAGAAATGTCTTCTCTCTTTACCTGCTGGAATGTATGAGATGTGTCCCCAGTTCATGGTTTTATTTCATAGAAGGTATATTTTATTGCCTCAAACCTCATGAAAATGAAAGAATCAGTGATCGTATTCAATTAGTTTAAATAGCATCACTTCATCATTTGTAATAGGAGACCAAATAACCCAAAAACACGCCCAAGTAAATTGCTTTTTGCATACATTCTATTTCTTTTATGCCACCCTAGTGTGAACATCCCCCTTGAACACTTTCCTGCGTTGGACATACTGATTAGGCTATTCATTTAGCAAGCAGGAAACGAATGGAAGTGCTATTAAATACACTGATTCATTTGGATCAGAATACAAACACTTCCTTGAAAAATGAAGGCTGGGAAGAGCATGTAGGAATAGGAGCAAAAATGTAAATTTAGGAGGTGCAGTGCAATCTGTGAGCTGAAAGTGGAGGTGATGCTCCTGTACCTGGTTCTGCCTGGGCTGGCAGCAGCYACAGGGCAGGAAGAGCCAGGGCTTTTGCTCTCTGGGGCCAGGGTGTAACTGGGACTAAAAGAAACTGGGTGGAGGGGATAGGATTACTGCCTGCTGTCTCTCCTGCCAGAATGAGGATCGTCACGTTCCACTGATTTATTTGTGGGAGAGGAGTTAGAGGAATTAATTTACTAATCYGACACCCAGCCTCTCTCTTCCCTGACTGCAATCTTCCAATAATTTCCCAATATAGACTCTGTCTCCCTCTCTGCAGCTGTTTGTTATTTGTAATTTCTAATACCAAAATGCTATTTCCTAAGAGTCGAAGACTTTCATTTCTTCATCAAATCCACTTCCACCTAATGTACATAAAGGATTTGTTCCTAATACATGAAAATCTGTAAAATAAGCCACTTGTAGCAGATTTTTTTTCTTGTCTAAATACACATATCAATTTAACCTAAAGAAATTAGACACCTGATCTAACAGTAAATGAATGTTCAAGAAAATTAGGGAGAATTGGAAGGCTGATTCTTCAATCACTTACAAAACAAGAAACATRCACATATTGAACAACCCTGAAATAGTTTACAGGAGTAGTTTCTGGGTGGCTAAGGATGGCTCACTGCACTCCTACAGTAGTTTGGAAGGGACAACATGGGGGCAGCAATGACATGTCTACATGACATTGCTYCAGCTTCCTGATTGTATGACTGCAACTTAATGAGCTGCTTAGGGCTCAACCCAATGAAAGGTTTAAGTGACTAAAAAAAGGCTTATGTATTATTAAGATTCCTGTACTCAACACTGTAAATCCATACCTTCCTGTTTGATTTCACAAGTTTCTAAATGCTGCCAACTCTGCACCTGCACGTGCCTGGGACTGTCCCTGATACTCTTGTTATGTCTGGGTGTGATCGCAACCCAAAAATACATCCCTTGTTGGCCTTAAGGGCTTGTCACAGTGGGCTTGGCACACAACCATTGGGTGGATGCACCACAGGAGGCAGCAGTGGTTATGGAGCAGCTTTGACTATGAATATGCTCCACMTTTGTTGTTGAAGGTAAAGGCAAATTTATGAGGTTGGAGAAAAAGGGCATGTAGTGTGACTGGGTAACACGTCAAGTACCTACATGGGAAGAAGGGAGTCAGTAAAATCCAGAGATCTCTGTCTCCCTGTGAGCAAAGCAAGGTCAGGATCCCTTCATCCTGGCCAGAGGAGTAGGGGTGGGATCTCTAAGAGATGCTCATGCACTATGTTTCTTGACAGCGGATTGCTCCCTGCAGAAAGTGCTGGCTGAGATTGTTCATATTCTCATCCCTTTGCACCAAGGATTTGGCATCACAAATCCCAGGGAGTCAAATATCCACTTTGTGACCCCAATRCTCGAGGTTTCACCCACCTCTCACACCCTTGCCGTACAGAATTTCTATCTCATGGTGACACCAGCACTCACGCACTGGCTTTGTACTTGAATCACCTCAGTTCAACAACCCAGAAGAAAACAAACAGCAAATCCTACATAGCTTTATGCCACACTGGTGAGTCAAAGGGAGGGTCCAGTCAGGGCCAAAGCTGGTGTAAGCAGGGTGCAGGACTGGGAAAGAAGGAGAGGTGCATGTTGCCTCTCTTCTTTGCCCTTAGCTGAACACTTTGGTGGCTGCATCCACAGGCTCCATGTGTCTCCACAAGGAGCACATTGCAGAGCTCTGGAATTGGGCCTGGCTTGTTTCTAGTGATCATTTCTGCAGGTGAAAATATTAACAGAGGTCTGAGAGAGTAGTAAAAATTAATTAGAAAAAGATTAATTAATATAAGCATAGGCACCTGCACAAGGAGTCACATACAAGCTCAAATGGTGGCTGCTAGGGATATGTTTGTATTAGATACATGCTCTCCTACTTTGAATAAATGTCTTCTCTCAGAGCATAAACATTTTTGATTTAATCTAGGAATTAGCCTTAGAGACACCACAGATGTCTAGGGTAAAGCAAACCTTGTCTCAGCAAATCAATTGTTGTTGGTCAGCAAATAATTAATCTGATTTGAGGAGCTCTTAGGTGACACTGGTCAAACCCACACACTTCTGCACTGCTGCAGGTAAAGAAAGAACTGCGACCAAAACACAGAATGGGACAGGTTGCTTCATCCTTGGCACTAGTTCACATGATATATGCAGGCAGCAGAGATCAAACTTACCAAGACCCTTCTGCTCACCCTGCCCTTTAGAAGGCAAGGAACTGCCAGATGAGGACCCATGAGTAGATCACAATTTGACCTAGAGATACATAAAACTACTACAAGTATTCATCTAGCTGAGACAAAGTAACTGGTAGATACATTCCTCAACCTGCTTTATTCTGCTTCTGCAGAATGTTACATTGATGGAGTAACAGGGAAATGACAACTGGAACTTGAAGAGGATTTGCTATATATCTTAATTTTATGTTTTAGCAAAACAGACATACAGGGGCCTATTTGAAACCCTTTTTTAATATTCATATTATTAAAGAGAAAGAAAAAGAGAGAAAGAAGAAATTAGAAGGAAAAAAGGAAAATAGGAAAAGGAAAAGGAGAAAGGAAAAAAAAAGAAAAAAAAAAAACCCTTTTTTAATATTCATATTATTAAAGAGAAAGAAAAAGAGAGAAAGAAGAAATTAGAAGGAAAAAAGGAAAATAGGAAAAGGAAAAGGAGAAGAGAAAAATGCCTTTTGAGAGTTAATTCTTCAGCCATTTTCCTCTGTTTTCGAGCTAGTGCTCCATGACAACTTTTCCATTATATGTCGTCTCTGGTGTATAGCTATCAAAGCATACAGGACTTTTCCACTGAGTGGAAAATTGGCAAGGTTTTCTTGTTTACAACTGCAAASGTAACAACTCTGATAAAGTAATGGACATAATTATGACACTTTTAGGCAAATTGAGGGGAAAATACCTCTACATTCCCTTAGCCTGGCCATTGTACTTAAATGTGTTATTATTAAAATTAACACTGATGATGTTTGTTAACAGCATCCGTGCTCAGAGAGGGCTGTGCACACTTGGTGACCTCCTGGCTTCAACAAA
The DNA here is from genome assembly GCF_030028575.1 of Malurus melanocephalus. Classification (NCBI taxonomy): domain Eukaryota; kingdom Metazoa; phylum Chordata; class Aves; order Passeriformes; family Maluridae; genus Malurus; species Malurus melanocephalus. The sequence goes on from NW_026623343.1 coordinate 1,478,490, forward strand.
TCATAGTAAAAATGCTCCCCCTGCAAATGTAGCTTAAGGACGTTCTCAGCAATCAGTGCTCTCAATAGACTCAGCTTTGGAAGAAGAGCATGWGATTGACTTCTACGGGCAGCACGTGAAGCTCTGGGCTAGAAGGGGATTGGGCAGTTGTATCCATCTCAGCAGGGTCCCTCTGCAGTCCTTCCAGGACTCTGCTGTGGATGGCTGCTTCTTCCCAATCGCCCTTAAAAAGTCAAGTCCCATCTAAGACTGAAATATAAATGGATAGAAGCTGCACTGCTGTTTCAATCATACCATCCCCATTATAAAGATTCACAGGCAAAGTAGTGTAGTGCAAGTTTYGTTAAGAGGAACACTCTGAATGCAGTGTAAAGTAGATCTAGACTGTTTGAAAGCCCTTAAAAACTCAAAGGGTTACTATTCTTTCAATGTTTTCCCTTTGTGGTTCTCAAAGTGCTTTRTGAACATTCATCAAGGCTATGTTATAACACCTGTGAGGTGTCAAAACATTRCTACTTTCCCAAATGTGGCTAATGYGATATTTGGGCACCCACACAGAGATGAGAAAGTTTCAAAGATACAAAACACCCAGAACTACCAGTCACTGGTACACATAACTTGTGTTGTTGTTCTTGTTGACCCCAAATAAGCACTACTAAAAATGCAATGGTGGGCTTACTTTTATTTACCGACTAGTAAAAAGAGAGCTTAGAAGTAAAACCATTTTCAAGCCTGCCTCCASAGCTCTCAGACCAAGAAACTTTTTATTTGCTTGCGCTTTTTTGCCTGAAGGAAGCTGAGACAACCTAACTAAAGATGCAATTCAGGCAGTTTGGTCTGTAAGTAAAACAAAGTACACACCATATTGGATGACTCACAGTGAAATTGCAAGAGCAGATGAAATCAGTGGGAGCCATGAGCTTTTCCGTAAACAATTTCAAAGTTACTGACACCAAAGCGCAAGGCAGCGCAGTGTTAGACACCTGTTAGGGGAACATACAATTAAAACACATGGCAYTGTGAGGTGATGAGTTGAATGGGCAAAGAGCAGTGTGGGGACCAGCACAGAGCAGGGTTTGTAACATCTTCAGACCAACGTGAACAACAACACGTCAACATAAAGACACATTTCATCCCCTCTGGCTYGGATGCTTCCCAGGAATTCCCCTCCTGGGGGTATTTCAGTGGAGAGGGCCCAATGACTAGGAGGTTTGGGACAGGAATGGGGAGAATGCAACCACTCCCCGTTATCATTTTTCCCACCCACCCTCCCACGGTGAGGAGCTTTTCTCCCTAAGCTTTCACAGGAGCTCTGAAGCAGCTGGCAAAGGGAGGCAAGCCAGCTACAGCTCTGCTGGCAGGGGCCATTAAGGGGGGCTGCAAAGGCAACCAACCTCAACCCCTGACCCTCTACAGGGATCCCTGTGGTCTATTGGGAAGCTCCTAAGGTAAATGCAACTGTCTTTTGGGGAGAAAGCAGAGGAAAAGGCRTTTTCCTGAGTGATCTGCAAAAGGACTATCATGACCTACTAGYATCAACACAAAGTAAATGAGCTATGATTAAGTTTGCCTACACAATTTGCCCTGTCAGCTAGGAACCTCACCCATCATATTTTAAATCCCATGAGAGCAGGTTACTGCAGTGTTGAGCTCTACAGAAAGTCCACGTGTAGGTAATTTCAAACCTAGATCGAACCTGATTGTTGGTATTGGGTCAAATAACTCATTGATTGAACTGCTACGTTTTCACAAGGCAGCTGAACAGCACTGTGCCTCCTGCCTGACATAAGTTCACAGCTACAGCAAGCAATCTTCACTCAGGAGAGGTTTGGCACTAAAAGAACTGCAGTATTTTAAACTGGGAATTTGGGGAACCATGCAGACCTTTGGTCTGGAGTAGACTATTTCTTGCTGAGAGTAGAAATTGCTCCTATATTTGGCAGATGGCACTGACCCAGATGCTCATCCAGAGTCCTCTGATGCACATGTCCATGCACGTACATAGACTACAGATAGACATATAGTGACTTAGGTTAGCATGGCAAAAGTGTTTGGCTAATGAGTGTCAAAACTACAAACACMACCCCAAATTTGTTGAAGAATAAAATAACACCTGATATATTTCAGTTGGGTACTGGATTTTTCAGCTAAATCAGGATTGACTTTGCTGATGCAAGTCATAATGCTAAAATATGCCACCCGTAAACCATGCCCTCCGTGTTTTACTTCTACAAATTATCCCTCCATCATCCCACTGAACTATTACTACAATCATACAAAACCCAGGAATACTAAACTACCAAAACTCTACTGACTAAGCCAAAGCTGTACAGCACTTGGATGACAGTGACAGATAGAAAACAAAGACTATGAACACTGATTTCTGAATTATTTTTCCTGTCTCTAGACAATTTCTGCATGCAGTAGAGATCAGCTAGAAGAATGGTAGTGAAGCAGTTCTGAGCTTACATATGCTCAGCCATTTGCTACTGCCATGTTGATGTCTTTGCAATAGCAGCTCAAAAAGCTGCTTTAAAAAGCCCCACCCAAATCCAAAACACCTCTAAGTGTATTTTGAAAYCTGATAGTTCTTTTCAAGCTCCTTTGTCACTAAAAAATTTGTTCCTTTAAATAAATAATGATAATACCATCAATATTTAAAATTAATTTTACTTTATTTCAGTTAACAACCCATATTTATGATTTCATATAGTTAAAATTTTCTCCACCTCTGATTTAAGAATCCAGTGTTTTCAGATTTTTTAATGTAATATTTGTATTTGACCACTGATTTTTATATTGCTGTCTGGTATTCAGTWTTTCTATTATGTATAATCATTCAGCAATTTCAATTATAACTGATGGAGTCAGGAAAATTTCACTTTCAACCATATTAGTTCTTCACACTATTTTTCTCTCAGCTAATTCTAATTTTAATTAGATTGAGCAGCAATTGATTGTACTGATGTACTATTCAATTAATACCACAGTGATGACTGAGGTTATTTGCTGAGTGACAGCAAAATTCCAGAGTACACGAAATTTTATAATAATTACATACAAGTTCTACTGGAAACAGTGGTCCATCATCTTGTATATCCAAATGCTGATTTTAAAGTTACACCTATTTAGATATTTTTTAACCTCCTTCCCATTAGAAAACAAGGATGACTTTATTTCTCAAGTGTAGAGATCATAAGCTGTGCAGCATTGAGAAAAAACTTTGAAAACTGACCACACAAAATATTTTGAATTTAAATTTTTGTTCAGAGGCAGGTGGAGTCATGGTTTGTTATTGTGTGCCCATTGGTTTTTTGCCTCCTGTTATTGTAGATCATGTAGATACAGGGAAAATCATCTAGTGATCATACTGCTCTTCCGGTCTTTTCTGTCTTTCAATTCTATTGACACGCAAAATGCAGACTACACTTCTGTATTTTCTGAACCAGAAAAAACCCCAGATTTTACTATGACCATTGTAGATTGTAGATGATGTTTGATCTGCATGGATTGTACATCTGTCTAGACTGTAGACTAAAACGTTGTGTGCTGATCGGTAAGTGTCTGCATTACCCATTCAAACAGGAAACTTTGCATGAAGGTAAAATTCATGCCAGCATATAATAGCAGAAAATTACTTACACTGGCTGACCTAATTCAGAATCATCAACCTCAAACATTCAGAAATTCAATCAGGAGACCAATCATGAAACTAATGTAAAATCCTGATTTAAAAGCACATTGATTTTTCTTTTATCTACAAGTTTCTAAGTTCACAGAGATCAGGCTTCCAGACTTTCCSTGGCAATCGTGAGGGATGAAAACATTCTTTTGAAGGTTGCACTTCTCGCATAATCTTACGCTTCTAGGTTCAGTGCTCTGAGAGATAGAAAATATTTTGTATAACAACTACCATAATTGGCAAAACAGTTTTCAAAGGCAGGGCCTATGATTAGTCACCAGTTATTAGAAAATAATTGGGAAGGCTAATGAGGAGCATTTGTTTCCTTCTCTGCAGTTAACTGCAGTATTGCCAGCTTGTGCAACTGACACTAGTTAGAGCTCTAAAGGGTGAAGTCAGCTCTTTGACACCAAGTTGATAATTAAGGCTGCACATAGCACAGAGCCAAGTAGGAACTTAAACCCAAGTCAGYGTGATGTCACAGGATTGTTGTGTTGCCTTCACTGGCAACCTGCAGCTACTTTTTCAACCTCTTGGCCCAAAACCAGTGCCACCATCCCTCTGCTCCATTTGCTCTTGGATGATTAATGTATCTATGGATCTGCAGCACATCACTTTGGCACCTTTTCTGACCACAGCTGCTGTTCCAAGCTGGGATGGGCCAGAGGAGAAGTGCTGTCCGAGCACACAAACAGTGCAAGGCTGTGGCTGTGAGTCCTCAAGGAAGCTGCCATGGAGTTTGGCCCATGGAGTMTGAGGACCCTGGGATGAACTTCCCTGTATCAGTAAAGACTACATACACTTGGAAAATGTCCCTCCCAAGCAAAGAAAGCACTGGTCCCACGGCTTATACAACTCATAAATTGGTCATGCAGCCTAATGGATCTCCAAGTATAATAACATCCTCCATTTCTCTTCTGTTGCCTCTCCCTACACATTTTTCTCTCATGAGAGGGGAGTATTAGTTTGCAGTCCTGAGCAAAGTTCAGTGTGGGCAATTACATTTTGCTGACATAACCTACCATGGCAGTGGAATGCTGCATCCTGCACCAGTGGCTCTGAACTGTTGCACGATTCTGGCACATGTCAGGGGGCTGTGCTCCTCCCTTGAAATGGCTGCACCTSTGGCTGGAAGATGCAATGCCCGTGTCTCTGCACTGTGCAGAACAGCYAGCTCTGGACAGAATTTGGCATTTAAATGCAAAATGGAGATTATACAGCAGAGTCAAAACATTTAACAGCAGCATTTTGAATTTCAAAACTGTATGAAAGATCAGTTTTAACCTTTGAATAGAGTTCAAAAGATGTCCCTTAGCACACTTCCACTTTTAAATAAACAGGAGAATCAAGGGCCCTGACATTTCCAAAGCTCAAAACACCGGTTTGTTTTCCTTACATAAATACTTTGAATCTCAGCAACTGTCTACAAAAGATAACCATAGAATTTGTCATAGTAAAATGTGATYTGCTGATAGATTTAGCTTGCAGTTTTACAGCACCTTTGGGGAGCTTTGGTCCATTGAATAGAAGAATTTGGATGTATTTTGAGCTCTAAGGACACGTTCTTCCCCTCAACATTTTTCGTAAATGTCATTGAAGATGCAGTAGCCATGCAATAAGTGAGAAAAGCAGCTGCCTTACCGTCAGGCTGAATTAGAATCATAGTGTGAATATACTTAAGTGACTCAGCAGTAACTAAGTGAGTATTTGGGATCTATTCTCCCCGGGTAGTGGTCATGTAATTCCCCTTCATCTACATGGGAATTGAGCATATGTTTTAAACAGAAATGTGCAGTGATGCAAACCCTTCAAAGAGATTTTTTTCTTGAGAGAAAAGACACTGACATAAGTTTTCTGTTATCTTCTGTTATTCAGTTGTTTGTGCTATTAAAATACACATTATTTTCAGGTTAGAGAGAATGAAAAACCACCTTTTTTCCCCTCAGAGTGCCAAGWGGCTTTTTACCTTTTCATTTGCTAGTGACACAGTATTAACAGCCCCATGTGTGTAAATAGAGCTTATTAGAATATTGACACCTTTAAAAGGCAGTTTGGAAAAGTAGGAGTGGTAGTTTTTGGAACTGGTTTATCACACAATCACAGAATCAATTAGGTTTTGAAAAGACCTCTCAGATCACATAGTCCAACCTATATTAATTTAGATTTAGTACATTTTCTTCCCCACGGACTGACAGAGAGTGACCACACACCTTTTGCTATTCACCTCTGAACTGGACAATGCTGCTTTCCAGACTTTCACCTTACCAGTTCCTCTTTCTCATATCTCTAATAAAAAGTGTCCCTGTGGGAGTGGGTATTAGTTCATACTCTAGATAGAGCAGAAATGGTGAGAAAACCTGATGCATCTGGAGAAAGATAAGGTATTTGCCCAGAAGATGGAAAGAGCCACATCTGGCAGTGGTGGCCGTTGTCTCCTTCCACAATTGTGTAAATACATTAGGGTGGTTTGGATYTGTATGGCTGGGATCCATACGGTCCATCCCATGCACGCCCATYCTGTGAAAGCCACTGCTCTGCCAGGCGGGTGGTAAAGCACAGGCAACATCACACAGGGGACAGAAAATACAGAGTCATGAACAAAGAAAGTCAAAGAAAAATAAAGAACTATAAGTGAAAGAAATAATATTGGTTTTTTTAGCCTCTTGTGCAAGACACGAATGTCAGGATTAACTGACTGCCATTATGTAATGCAAAATAGATCTATCACACAACCTCTGCGTGCGGGGTTTGCATGTAACTCCTACTACTGAAGCAGCAGTAGAACGCATGGTGTTTCTTTGTCAAAGACATAGATACGTATTTCTATTGCTTAACCATTTTTTCTTGGGTTTTTTTTTTTTTTTTTTTTTTTTTTTTTTTTTTTTTCATATAGTTATGGCCCTGGGCTGGGAAAAGTATTCATGCTCTTCTCTCCAGTGCATATATTTTCTAAGGACAGCACCACTCTTATGCATATGCAAAAGTGCATGCTTTACATATTTACTTTCTTTAAACAAAAGAGTGTGCCCGCCACATCATGTACTGCTTTCACTTCTGTGCATATTCCCCCAAATTTATCATCTTCTCATATTTAGAATGTAATTCTCACTCAAATCACAAGCAGCCAGCTCCTCTTAATAACAGTTATTCCAGAGATAACAGCTAATTATGACATTTCAAAAGCCATGCATTAATATTTCAGTAGGCTCAATGTTTTGAAATACTACTCAGGGCAACATCTTGGTTGCTTTTGTGGAAAACCTAAGGATCCATTCAGCAAATAGGCAGTTAAAACATCCTTCAACATACAAACCCTCGCAAACACTTTCTACAGTGTCTTCTGTTCATCATAAGCCACAGTTTGGAAAAAAAACAGCTTTAATGGATCCCTTCTTAATGTAATTAAGTATATTTAATAATAGTATGCTTCAGAGTCCTCAAATTAGTCCTTTGCCTCAAGACAATGAATTCATCCAAATCCCGCCCTAAAACATTCTTATTCTGTAAATCCTATTAGCTTTAATCTGCTAAAGTTAGGTGTGCATTATAATTTTTTTTCAGATACCTGGAAAGCTTTGAGAGCTACTGCTCATTCAGCAGCTTATGGTTCCAAMCACTTCTGGAGGTCTAACTTAGCCTGGAAACTTTGAAGGGTTCATGCCACYTTGCCTTGGACATCCTCAACTCAACAGCACTATAGGGAAAAGAACAAAGTGGAGGATTTACTGTAGGATGGCACTAGCAAGGGTGTGGTAAGAGGGGACAAAACTGAGACCAAAACCCAACTGTGTACTATAAATGCAAAGGAGAGCAGGGATAATTCACCTCTCCTTTATCACTTCCACAGAGCATTTTGTTCCAGAAACAATACAGACTTTTATCTGAAAGTCCTTGGATGACCGATCCCATTTAAATTCAGCCTAAGCCTCTGCAGGCTGGAGTGAGGCCTGACCATGCTGTGAGGCAGAGGCAGCAGGGACCCCAAATATTTTCCAGCTCTAAAAATGCATGGTCAGATTATTGTTTCAAAAGGAAGATTAGCACCTCTCTGAATTGAAGTCAAATGCATGCACAAAAAGCCAGGAAAGTGGCTTTCTGTTTCTCCCTGAGGTGCATGCAAGTCTTTCTTGGAAGATAGTAGCCACATTTTCCTTTCAGGTTTATCTCACAAGCATGTGAAAGGCACTTGGGGCTTCCCAAACCATCAATTAAATGCTGTGAGAATTTGTACAAGTTAACAAGGGGAAGAGGGAGTTATTTGAGGATTTCTAAACTATTTTAAGCAGGAGCATGGAAAGATTGCTGAGTACACATTTTTAAATCTTATTTCAAGCATTTAAAATCTTTGTCCGAAGATCTCACTGCTAGATTTAGCCTGGTCAGACAAAACAAGACAGCAGGGCTGCTGACTTTAATTTGGATTTGGAAAGAGTGGTGTTGCCTAGCCTYGCCTCCCAAGCCAGGAAATGTCTCCTGAGGAGAACCAGTAGGGCTGACACTTCAGCCTCCTCTCCCTCAARGCTACCAAGTTGTGAAGGGTTTACAACGTTTTAGAATGGCTTTTCTGTTTGCCTCTGCCTGACCCGATGGATAATCATTCCCCACAGCACAGGAACTCTACTGGGGGAAGTGTGCCAAGGGGAAAGCACTGGGGCTGGCAGGTTGGCTATTCCCACCAGAGACCAGGGTCACCATGGGGGGCTTCTGTCCTTTGTCTTTAATTCGTGGMGGTCTTTCCTGCAAGTGGAGGAGCACAGCGGCTGGCATGGACAGGGCATACACACAGCTAGAGGCTCTATTTTGGAATTGGCTTACCCCAGGGACTGGCCTGAAGTTGTCTCAGGAGAGGTTTAGATCGGGTAACAGAAAAAAAGATTCTTCACCCAGAGGGTGGTTGGGCACTGGAACAGGCTCYCCAGGGAAGTGGTCACAGCACCAAGCCTGACAGAGCTCCAGAAGCATTTGGACGATGTTCTCAGCACATGGTGGGACTATTGGGATGTTCAGTGCTGGGCAAACAGTTGGACTCGATAATCCTTGCAGGTCCCTTCCAACACAGGATATTCTGTGATTCTGTGGCTTGGGGTGGCTGCTGTGCCCACCACTCTCTCCCGAGGGCACAGCACCTGCGCTGTGCTACACACCGAGKCCCCGTAATACCAATATTATGCCTGATACGAGGAGCGCTGAGGCTGAAACTTCGCCCCGGGCCGGCAGGGAAGAGAAGCGCCGGGAAGAGCTGGGATTGTGCCCGCTCCGCGGCCAACGGGCGGCGGCAGAGGCGCCCCGACACCGCGGCTGGAGAGTCCCCGGCCCTGGAGCCCCCGACCCGTGGCAGCCCCGGGGCGAAACGCGATACGCCCCCTCCCCGCTCCGGGGCGCTTTCCCCGGCCCAGCCCCGAATCGCGAGCGTCCCCCYCTTCCCGAGTCTTTCAGCGTTCGCCAGTTCTTTCTCCGGGCGCTTCCGCTCCCAGCAGGRCAGCATCTCCGGGAGCGCCGGGTCTCCCGGGACGGAGGGGCACCAGGGAAGGGGGAGGAGGTGTCAGGGCGCTCCCGTCGGGCAGRGCCCCCTTTGCCCCGCCCCGCGGTCCCGGAGAGGTCCTCCCGCTGAGGGGAGGGAGCCACCCAGGCTGTCCCTGCCCGTCCTTCCTGCGCTCGGGCGGGGGAGCAGCGGTCCTCCCGGCGGGCAAAGGGGAGCCCGGGGAGCTCCTCCCGCGCGATCCCGGCAGCGGCAGCGGCAGGAAGGGCAGGGCGGGGGCGGGGGCTGTGCCTGTGCCGGGGGGGCGGTTCGCGGAGGAGGGGCCGCAGCCGCCGCCGCCGGGCGCAGCAGGCAGAGGGAAGGCAGGGAGCGGAGCTGCCGCCGCCGTTGCCGCCGCCGAGGGCCGGGGCCTTGGACGCGTCCGGCGAAGAGCGCAGGAGGAGAAGGAAGGGGAAGGGGGGGAGCCAGCCGGCCCCTCTCGGAGGACGCGGCCCGCATCCGCCCGGGGAAGGGCAGAGGGAAGCGGAGGGGGGAGCGAGCGGGCGCCGCCGCTGCCGCCGAGGAGACAAAGAAGCGGAGCCCGCCTGGGTTGGGAGCCTCCCCGCCGCCGCCGCCTGCCCCGCTCCGCTCCCCGCCGGCCGGCCGGAGGTGAGCGCTGCCGCGGGCGGGACGGGGCGGGGGCTGGGGCCCGCCGCAAACTTGTGGCGGCCGCGGGGGGCGACGCGGGGAAGGGGCGCAGGGAGCGGGGGAAGGGCGGGTGTCACTTGGGCGGCCGAGGCTCCGCGGCCGCCCCGCACAGGGGGGGCCGTACCTGCCGGGGGCGGCACGGGGGGCCCGGAGCGGGAGGAGGTGTTTGTGTGCCACGTCCAGTTGCGGGGGGGAGGGGGGGGCTCGGGGTCGGCTCCTCCTCGTCCTCCCGAGTTACTGCTTGTGTGTGTGTGTGTGTGTGTGCGTGACAGCCGCCGCTTTGTGCCGCTCGGCCGTGGGGCAGCGCCGGCCCGGGATACCACCCCCCACACCCCTGCGGGGCTCCGGTGAATGGAGGCGGCGTATCCGGCGGCCGCGGGGCAGCGGCGGGGGAAGGACGGGCAGCGCCTCCCGGCCGGAGCGCGGCGCAGCCCGAAAGTTTCCCGGGCGGGAGCRGGAACCGGGAGCGGGAGCGCCGCCGCCCCGTACGGGCACCGGCGGGGACATGGCCCTCGGCCCGCTCAGTTCTTGTTTCTTTCCGTCACCGACTTTCGACTTTAGTAAAGCTGAGGCCGGGGATTTTTTCAAGGAGCGCGGTTCACTGTGGCCCTGGTCGGTGCCAGTAAAGGACGTAAAGGTAAAATTACACCTCATGTACTGAGTGTTCAGTGAAGCGTATCCTTGCGTGTTTTGGGAAGAAAATTACTGAAGTTTGTAAGTATTCTCGCCCTATTTTTAATTAATAATATGCCCGGGATGACAGCTACCCCATGCTGGTGGGGTAGGCGCTTTGGCCAATCTCAGATCAGGTTGTCAGATCGGGATTCAGGTTTGTAATTCAGGTCTGACCTGCACCTGTCTGATCATGAGTGCTCTCGGCTTTAGTTCATAAGTTAATATCTTCCACTCTTTTTTAATGGTGAATGTGGCCCTTTATGTGTATCAGGGTTATTCCGTGAATTCCATGTAGCATTTCACTCGAAACTGTCATGTTTTTGTAAAACAAAATGAAACCTTTTGTTTTTTTTAAAGTTGAATTGTGACGGAAAGTCGGCAAGAATTTAAAGCGTTCTTCAGCTTGAACAGCATTTCTTCCCATGAAGCATTTTTATTTCTGAGGAATATACTGCTACTGTTCTAGCAGCTCAACGTGGGAGAACTAGACTTCTCGTTCATGAAATTGGTTAGCGGCCTTTGTAAAAACAAATTTTCATGGCCTAACCACGCGTGGTTTGTATCATCAGGAGTTTGGACTGGTAACTTAATATGGAGAAATTTGAAAGGACTCACTGGGTAGGAGATTATGAAGAATTTCTGTTTGAAAGTACTTGTTTTGCCACTGCTTTTTAGGGATCTGAAGCAGTCAGCAGCACATGGATACTGTGTTTTCATTTTTAGGATTATATTTCTGAAGTAATGTTGCTTCTCTGAATTACTGATTTCACAACTCTGGAAATCAAAATCCTCTGTCTTGCCCAAGTCTGTTAGGAAGTTAAGCAGATCGCTTTGTCTTTGTAACTGACTTTCTTCTCGTGACTTTGACCGAAGATGTCACTTTTGGGAACAGTGAATAAATGTAGCAATAGAAGGCACCTGTACCATGAAGATCAAGGCTGTAATTAGCAAATATTTTTATATAGGCCATGAAATAGATAGATTCATTATAATGTTAGCTCTTGTTGCTGTTGTTCTGTCATTGCAACATTGGCTGTTGCATTTGCCTCCTAGCTCTACCAGGTCACATTTCCGATTGCTTTTATGAAAAAAAAAAGTTACACAACATCTCTTTTGCTATATTTTTCCAAAACTAATGTCAGTTAGTCCTTGATAGTCTGGATGATCCTTTTATTACATCCTTGTGAYTGAATGCATGATAAATTCAGAACTTCAGCTTTCGCCTTGCTGCTGCATAGAAAGGGAACCTACCTCCTTCATCTCTTTTCTTCTCTAGTTTCCTGGCTAGCCGTCTGGAAGCTTAAAGAAAGGTGTTTGCTCTCTTCTCTGTCACATCGCATCTTCTGTTAGCTAAAGAAGAAGGACAAGGTCAGCGGTGTCTGTTGCTTTTCCAATCTTTGTTTTTTTGTGCCGTGTGTTGCTGTTGGTATGTTAATCCTTTGCAGCACTCATGGCTTTCCTCAGTAGAAATTATAACAGTAGCGACTCGAAAAGTGATACCCAGACAGTTCTGTTTGCTGGTTGTGGTCTTGAGCAGCAGCAAAACTACCCAGAATATCTGCATTTTTCATGCTCCTTGAGCATAAAAGCTGCTTCCAGACTTATGGAGACAGGTGCTGTATCAATTTACTTGCCGCAGGTTTGAAATCAAAACCAAGGCATCTTTGAATGCAAAGCTTATGTTCTAGAAARATATCTTCTGTTTGCGTTGAGGGACTGCTGGTTTCTAAACTGTGGCCATTCCTCACCCCCCACTCCCACTGTGTTTTGAGGAGGGAGGATTGCTGGTGTGGATTTATTAGAGGTGTTTGAAGGAGTTTTTAGTTAGCTGAAARCTGTGAAACCAGATGCTGCCGTGTTTTGGATAGTTTAGTCAGACCAGGGTGAGGTGCTGGGTGATTGTTGCTGGACACCCTGCCCCCCCAAAGTAGGTCATCTGGCACGTTGAAGAGGTGCAGAGTTGAGGCATTCTCCAGGAGAGCTGCTTTCTGCTTCTAATGAAATAATAAAGGCACTATGTCCTCATATTTACTAGGTATACAGGAATGTTGTAGAACAATAATTTCCAAGGAGTGGAAGTCAAGATTTCTTGCTAGTGAAGTGAACTGAAGTGAACGATGTCAGAAAGAGCTGGAATGGTGTTTGTAATGTGGGAAATAGCATTGTTTCTTCGTCCTGAGGTGGAGAAATGAGGTCTCCACTAATCATTTCACCTGTGCACCAGTTGTCCAGTTTTTTGAGAAAGTTACKGCAGGAGATTCTGTTTGTTTTGCTTTGCAGATTTACGCATGTTGGCCCAGGAATTGTAAAGTTATTTCTGGTTTTGGTAGTTCCAATTTAATTTTTTTTTGCAAATTAATTAGGCCCATTAGTTTTCTCATAATAGTGTAGTCATTGATGTTCTGCCCAATTAAACTGTTGCTCTGTTCAGTGGTGGGTAGAATAATTCTTCCAAATGTTAAGTTTTTGTGTTTTGGTTATTTTTTTCCTTGAAGTAATCTTTTTTTTCCCCATCATAAGGATTCTTAATTGTTTCATAAATGCTAATGACATGAGTAAGTTGAAAGTGCATTGAAATATGAAAAACYGATTTTTATATTCAATTAAGTGTATGTGACACATTAATTTGTTTCTCGCCATTAATGAAGTGACTTTGTATTTTAAACCCAGCATAAATAATAACTGTATGCAATGAGGTGGCCTGACAGTGTACATTTTCAAGCTTTAATAGAGTATTGCAAATTTTAAGAATTCAGATGCAGAGGAATARATCTTGATTAGAGAATAGCAACCTATTGCATTTTAAATTACTGCAGCTCTACACAAAACCCTGGTGTCTACTGTAAAGTTTTAGAAATACTCATGCTAAGAAAAACATTGGAGTGGAAGCTCAGGTGTGCTGGTATAGCCTGTATTTGTTCGCAGTTATAGAAACAAACTCTGTGGCTTAGAGGCTTTTTTGCACTGCAGGTTTGCCATGCTGGTTTTGGTGCTGATCTCATTATCCAGTATTAATATGGTGGCATGTAACTGCTGTTGATTCTTTGGTGGAGCAGACAGTGTGGTGAACATGCTGGCACACTTAGCAGATCCCCAAATTCTCAGAAGTATTGTTTCTCTCTTATAATTGTGACAAAATACAGGTGCAAAATAAAATGCTATACAGGTGTGTTCTTACCTTACCCAATTTTCCTCAACTCGTGTTGGTTACTGTCTGCAGGGTACACACAACCATTGAAACAGATGTGCAAACAGTGARATAGACCACAGATAGAATATAGCTGAAACTGTATTAGACAAAAATGGTAGATGTAGTATGTTTACAAAATCAGGTAGTAACTGTCTTARGCAACCTCCTTTTTAAATTTTTTTAAATGAATGAATTTAAATACAAAGTTTATTTCAAATAAGATGTTTTATCAGGAAAAGAARTCTAGTTAGGTAGCCAGTTGTGTTTCTGCAGATTGTGCCGTTTGGATAGGTGGGGCACTGGTTTCCTCTTCTCTTCAGAGATATCTGTTGCGTGGTGCTTGGTGGTGAGGTGGATGGTATTTGATGTGCCAGGGCTGGGCTGATTAGCTGAGATGGATCAATAACCAAAAATCAACGAGTAGGCCTTCTGTTTATTACCTATTTGATAGAAAGGCAGATTTTAGCCTTCTGAGCYATTTGAAGTTTCTACATTGCAGAAACGATCAGAGTGTTTGTGAAGGCCTTAATAAAGAGAAGTGACACGAGTACAAAAGCAGGTACTGAGTTTTTTATGGAGAAGCTAGAGGCTGTGGGTGCTCTTTCTGATGCAGGGTCACGTCCTCTTACGATGTGAGAAGCTGCTTTTAGCTGAGTGCTGTCTCTTGCCTGTTTTTCCCTACAGGTTACACTGAATTGGCTCTGTGCAAATACAGAGGAGCCATCAGACCCTGTAGGAGAAATGGAAGAGGGTTAACAAAGCAGGTGCTTTTTGCTCGTGCTGGGGTGGCATTATTGGTTCTGCTAGCATTTCATTATTTTTAAGAAAATAGAAACAAGCTCTTGAAAAAAAAGTGTCAGTTTCTCTTTTCATATTTAACTATTGTACTCATTTATATTATTTTTAAAAAGTCATTGAACATTGTTTTGGCACCTTTCCTTCAAAATAAGATTAGATCCTTKCAAGGGTGGGAATGTTTATTTGAAGGAATGATGGTATTCATTAAGCATATAAACTATAAATGAAACATATTAGGATTTTCGAATTAGTTGGCTAAAATAATGCTTTTTGTATACCAATTAAGTATTAGTTAACTATATAGTAAAATAAAAGACTTTATTCCTTCAGTCCTTTCACAGGCTTGGGAGAGAAGAGAAACACCGTGTCCTTTAAAACTTACTCTGTATGGAGACTTGAAGTTGTGTATTACTCTGAATTTTTTAGGGCACTCTGGACTAAGAAAATTTCAAGGAACAGCAATAAATTAAACATCCTGTTTAGCAAAACCTGGCACTCATACCAAAGAAGAGATCCAAGCATCGATCATACTGACCTCTTGGTTTTAATGCAGTGCAACAYCCTTCGCATACCATGGCTGCAAGGTTTTTCCTCGCTGTTCTTCCAGTACCCATGTGTCCATCACACTTATTTTCTCCCACATCTGTTTTGAGTCGGACTTGGCTCCCAGTGCCATCCTGGGCTACTGCTATTTCAGAGTAGCTGACTTCTTAGTTGACATCCTAATGATGTTTCAGATGACGACAAGGAAAGTATTTTTCAACCTTTTAATGCAAAAGGAGAGATACGTGTTCTGTGATATGCTCTCGGGTGGATTTTGATAGCTGTCATGACAACAAATGACACRTTCATTTCCCTGAATGGATGGTGTCCTTCCAGACACACACACAGTGTTATCAAATTTGACAGGTCTTGAATGATGGCATGTCAAGGAYTCTGGATTCCACCACAGGAGACTTGAGCTGCTGCAAATGCACACTGCCACCTGGCTTAGCAAAACTTACTCTGTAGACTTCTTGGGTTTGAGTACAGGTTTTTTTTTTTGGTTTTTTGTGTTTTTTTAAACAAGTATCCTTTGTGTTTTTGTTTGAAATAGATTTCATATTGGTTGAAAATTTAATTGGTAATTTTAGATTGAAAGTTTGTTTGATAAGTAGTAGAAGAGAAAAAAAAGTAGTTGGACTTCATCCAGTCAATTTAAAGATGCATGTGTTTTCGATGCATTCAGTATTTTTGTGAAAATTTCATCAAAATCAGAAGAATAGGTTTTGAGTGTTTGTTAGGTTGGACTTGAGCTCTCTGTTCAGTGATTTTTTTGTTTTGTGCTGGTGGTGTCAGTCAGTGATGGTGCAAACACTCTATGGTAGTTCAGCTGTAGAGTGCAGGGCCAGGAGCTAACACCTGTGTAGATGGGTTGCAAACAAGTGAATTCAGTGGCACAGATGGCTTATTTGGTTTATTTATAGGCTTGGCTGTTGTTTATTTGTAAGGTTACAGTCTCACTAGACCAGGTGTTTCTAGTTTAACCAGACTGAAGAAGTCCTGTAAGTTGGGCAWAACCCCATAAATGCTGGGTTTTGTGTATTTTGTATTGGAATGTTAAGCTGGATTGGTCTGTTAGTCTCTAGTGCTGTGGTAGTGACTTAAMTGATCTGCAAACAGCAGTTTTTCATGTGTGATAGTGTATTATTTATTTATAGGTATGAATTACTTTTGTTAACAACACTCTCTGGCTATACCTGTAATATAAGTGAATTGAAAACTGGTACTGTTTAGGTGCTGGGAATAAGGTACCATCTTTGTATCTTTAGTCCTTCCTATCAGAACTTGAAATTCTGTGGATGTAGCAACTTTGGAAATGTAAGTTAAGTCATAGCATTTTTCCCAGTGAGCACTGAAATTTTGTAAGAGACCCTGCTATTTTTTCAGCTTTGGGGTTTTAATTAAGAATGTTTTTTGTTCCAGTCATAAAAGAAGCTGTTTATGGTATATCTTGCTAAAGTGTGCTTTCCTTTAATCATTGCATGTTGAATGCAAAAATATGTAGGTGGTGTAAAGATGTGTCTTTTTACATCAAAAGAAGAGTGAAGCCATTTAGAGTATAAACATCTGGAGCTTCACCTTTCCTGTCTTTCAGAAAGAAGATGAAAAGAAAAATTGATGATCAATCTCCTTCCTTTACATTTTCAGGTGTGTAGGCAGTCTTTCTGCTAGTACTGCAGGGAYAATATAGAAATAATTATATTGTGGACTATTCATAAATTCACACTGTTTTGAATTCCATTTAATTCAAATAGAGAAAGAAATTAATGCTAATATCCCAAATAATTAATGCTATAATAAAGGATCTGCCTTCCACTTGACACTAAATGACTTATGTTCCGTTATATCAAAAGACTTAAATCATTTTGAGCATTCAATATTAAAATTCTAGTTCATGAATTTTAGAAATTTAATCAGATATCTCAGTAAGGACTGTGTGGATTGTATTGAGTTTAAACATTGGTAATCACAAAGCTTGTGTTTAGCACAAGTATCAAAATATGACACATCATTTTTATGAGCTTTGAGGCTCTTAAGGGATGCATGGGGAATCATAATGAACTGAAATGTTATAGACTTCCTGTGGCAGAAAACTGTTAAAGTCTCAGTAATGTTGTTACTGTGACAATGTGTGTCTTCCTCTGTTAGTCTTGTCTTGTAATACTCTTGGTTATATTCCTTTAGGATCTTTCTGTTTTGCTGACAGGAGATTCTGGATGTTTATTCTATTCACATCTTTCATCTCTCTGGAAGTTGCAATGTTAAAGCTTTGCCTAAGTTTCATTCTTTGTTTTGTATCCCTCCATTGCTGTGGCCCTATGAAAATGCAAGCATGTGCTTAGTACCACTAGTGCTCCTATTGGAGTGAATGTCTCTTATTTACAAAACACGAAGCTGAGCCATAAGTACATCTTTTCCAAGACAAGAGCCACGGTTAGATTGCAAGTCAACTCTTTTTYAGTTACACATTCTTTACTTGTCACGACATGTACATTGAATTATGTGTTGAACTTCTGCTGTAGTGTCACACAGCCAGCTTATTTTTAGAGACAGACTTTACACCTATACATTGTGTATTACATTACTCTATCAGCAGTCCCCTAAAGCCAGTGTGGTTCCTAGTAATTTGGGATTGTTCAATGAGCTGTACTGAGCTGTTACAGAGCAGGTGTGGATCAGGCAGTGCTTGGTGTAATGCCTGCTTAAGTTGATGGAAAAGGAAGTTAGTCCCTCGGGGGAAACAGGGAATTAGTTTAGTGTTTAGTTTAAAAACATGGAAACATAAAATTTAAAACAGAAAATCAAAATGTATGAAAACAGGGAAAAAAAGTGGGAAAACTAAAATGTGATGCAAGAAAAGCTCTTAAATGCATTGAGCATTGAAATTCCTGTTTTGGAGGAATCAAGGTTTGAAGATAAGTATATTAATGCATATCATRGAAATTTGTAACTTTTAGAGTGCTTTGCCCCCCATGTTTTAACTGTATTAAATTGTTTAATGGTGCAGCTAGACCTGATTTCAATGTTCTGTTATAAAAGTCTTTTCAGTGTAACCTTGTGCTTTTTCTGTTCTGTTCTTTAATATTTTTTTTGCCTTCTTTCCGGGTAGATAATTTTTAGTGGTTAAGTAGTTGGTCATTTGGATWCCTTTGAGTTAATATAAGTGATATACTCATATTAAAAGAAGATACCATACATAACTCCAATCTGAATTAATGGCCATTGACTTCCTCTTTTTGCAGCAATGGCATACATACCATTACTGAGTGTACATAGCATTGAAGCAGCTTGGTATTTAGTAGATTATACTGTGCTTGCTAAGCAGGTAGTAAAATTTTAAATGCTTCATTCTTYAAAAATAGCAATCCTGAGTCGGATGTGAGTGAGTCATGAATGCAGGTGAGTCAAGGTGGAGTTGTGCTAGAGAAGTCATTTTTCCAGTGCCACTCCCTTGTCAGCTCTGCCTGCCTGTTGCCCACCTGACTGGTAGCAGCCCTTGGCTCTTGTTTCTWCTCCATATTTCTGCCATGGGCCTTTTTGAATGTGAAGGATGTGCCTAGTTTGCAAGATGTCATACCTGATGTTAAGCAACTGGATTTCAATGGATTTTTAAATTGCTGATACTATTGTTCTAAAATTGTGGTGCCTACWAGATGTATGAAACCTCCCACAAAATCCAACAATCAAAACTCAAAACCCCAGTATTAATACTTGCACCTGATAYCAATATAATTCATAGTTTTGGCAGTTGTGTAGATGCACCTTTAGATTTTCTTAGGGAAGTACCATTTTATTTTATCAATCTGTAAATACCTAATTCAAGGTWAACTTTGATTTAATTGGTGCATACCTTGGCTTTTATGCTGTCTAAACTRATGGTAATCACCTGTGCCTTTGCTTTGTTAATATTTTCCCTCCTYCTTTTCCATTGTGCAGTGTTTGTAGATAATTAGGAATGGGAATAGCCTTGATTGTGAGTGGACATGTTTTTGGATTGTCTGTAATCCATTCGTATGGCAGAAATATTTAAGCAAAGAAAATAAAATATTCAATAAAATTGTTTGGTAAAACTAGAAAAAACTGTATCCTGTCTAATGTGATTACATTCATTTGGGAATGAATAAGATTGACTGGAACATTGCAGTTATGTGATGTGCAGAAGTAGAGTTGATGAGATTTCTGAAGTGAGGATACATTTGAATCTTTGCTTAAAAGATTTCTGTGTAATTGCTTTTAACTTTTTTCTATGAATATATTCTGGAATTGTGTTAGGGTATTGGGATGGGYTCCCACATGTGTCAGTCAATACATAGCTTTCCTTAAATAAAAAGAATCATTTTTACACTGAAAAATGGAATAAATGTTTTGCATTGATTTTCTATAATTTTCAGTGGCATTGATGTGTAACTSTTTTGTGGTGAAATCTGTGTGTCCCTGCAGCTGCTGTGTGCGACTGATCGTCATATGTTGTCTTGCATCACTCAGCCCTTTGCTCTGATACCTCTTTCAAAGCATCCGAATCTGCCTCCTTACCCCGTGTCCCTTCTGCTCCCTTTGCAGTGTGGGGGAGCGCAGGTCACTGCCTCAGAAATCCTCTGCTTAATGCACTCTTTCCAGGCAGCACAGGGGCTGTCAGGTAGCTGAATGGCATCCAGCTGCTGCATTACGAAGCCCTTTGTCTGACAATCTGCTGTTAAAGTTCCCGTGGAGGCTATTACTCTTGTATTCTCCATGCCGGAAGAGTCTTTCCATTAAATTAACAGCTGTGAATAGGATTTGGATGAAGATATTCTTGTTATTGTTTTGTTGGCTCGCTATTCCAAATGTGTAGTTGCACACAGTGGCAGAAATGAGGTTGTCTGTTTGCTTATATGGTTGGAGTAAGTATAGGGTGCTTTACAGGTTGTTCTGCTGAATATCATGTTCTCATTTTCTACCTTCATATGTATATGCTTGCAACTAGGTATTTGGGACTGATTAATTAAATCTGAGTTTAATGTGGTCCAAAGTGGGGTAGGATTTACCAGTTTGAACTGGCTTTGGGCTAAAATGAATTATGTAAAAATAACACCGTGCTTTCCTTTGCTATACATCCTCCTCCTTTTTCTTGTCTACTCTTTTTAGTGTGGGAGAGGTGCAGTAGAGACAACTGTGTGATGAGGTTCAGCACTGGATCCCAGTTTCCTAGGGTTTTGTGGGAATGGCAGAAGCAATATTATTTCAGTTTTTCTGTTTTCCCATAGCTGGATATTCTTTTTTTTTTTTGTAACATTTCTTCAGAACATTGCTCTTCTGAAAAGTCTGTGTTGTTCTATACTGAAATGAAATGTAGCCTGGGGTTTTCAGCTTGTAGATGTGCTGTAATATACTTACTGACAGTTGCTGATTCGGAGGACTTTATATGCAACACCGATCTGAAACTTATAAATTTTTAAGGGCTGGTAAAGGAAAGAAAGTTGGAAAATAAAAACCCAGAGTTTAGGAAGAGCTAGAAAAAGGATTTATGATTCACAGTTAGTAGCCTTAAACATATATGTACATTTTAAAAAAAAATTTGGGCATATTTCCAAGATTGTTTTTTGAAGTAATTGTTTTGTGCATAWCAGTTTTTGCTGCAAAGTGGTCATAATGCAGGTTGCTGAGTCATTGACCCTTGTAACCAACAATTTGTGTATCTTCAGCTTGTTTAGCTTCATACCAAGAAGCGGTAGAAAATKATTTTTATATAAAATCACTTGGTGAATAAACTTGTTCATGAAAGAAAGACTTGAATTTTTCTCTGGTATGTCTAATTTTTTATCATTATGTATGGACTTACAGAATGTGCTCAGCTGGRATTGATCACTGGTGTGTGAAATGACCAAATTATAACAATGGAGGGTTTTCTGAGRTGGGTAATATATTTTCATATGTAGCTTCCAGCAATGACTTTAATACACTGAAGGCCACACTTTCAATGCTTCTGTTATTGAAATGTARTGCTCTGATCGTTTTTCTGCTGAACTTCAATTTAGAACTTCATCTGGAAAACATCCAAGGAAAAAAGCATCAAAGCAAAATGATAATAATTGTCTCGGAATGCAGGAAGATCTTTAAGTATAGAAATGAAATAGGTAGCAAATGCTCGAAAAAGTGCACAGAACACCTTAAAGACTAAATTATTAAGAAAGGAAAAGACTGGCATGTACCTTGATGTTGTAGTAGTTTGCTGACATTGGATACAGGAAGTAAACTTTTGCATTCTTGCTGTTTATAGCTTCATTTCCCATCTTGAAACTTTTAGGTTTCCTTTACCTAAAGGATTGTTACCGTTTTACTGATAGATCCTCAGGAAGTACATTGCTGCTTGCAGAGACCTGAATTAGTCCTCTGCTGCACTTCAAAGCCACCAGGTGAACTCTTCCAAGTATTTAATTAACTGAGTTATGATACTCAAGCCACTTATGAGTGTCTTTAGTTAACTTTTCTGAGGTTTGGATTTGGGACCTTTTAGAGAAAACAACATATGGAAAGAAGAAAATGATGATTAAAGGAAGTGTATGCAACATTGAGAATCAGTTCTGACTCTTTTGGCATTTTAGGTGTACCAGTGGGAGAGCCCTGGTTTTTAGGTATTGTTGTGTATCTGTGATAGTTCTTCTGCCAGTGTAGTWATAGCTGTGGGAGGATGATGGTGTGTGTGAGAATTCAATAGTTGACAGGTTTTTTGTTTTCTGCACCTACAATTAAAAATGCTGTCGAAGTTGAATTTCACGGTGCTTTTATTAAAAGAATTATTATAGAAGAAATGTTACCTGTGTTATCCAGGAACACCTCTTTATATCATGCTGAAGAAATTCAGATTTTCCTTTCTTTACAGTAGGTCTGGACCTGTCAAACACAGATTTTGGTGGTTCTTGAATTGTTCTGGCAGCTACAGCAGATGGTTTCAATGGAATCTGCAAAATATATGGAAARTTCTGTAAAGTGCATATTTTCTAGTGCTTTTGTTTGTTTTTATTCTGCCTTGCAATGAATATTTAAATGTTCAGGAAATTTAACATACTTTATTTGTCTGCTGGGCCCGGTAAAATTTTGCTGTAGCACRTGGAAGCCACTTCTCATCCCACCTCCAAGCTTAGTATACCTGAAAAACCCCGTTACTGGCTGTGGAATGTGTGGGAGATCTGCTYCTCAGCCTAAAACTTAGCAGGCATGGGGATTTTCTTTGCCTCTTCCACTGCAGAGGACTCTTCTGCTTGCTTTATTTTCAACATTGTCTTTTCAGCTCAGCYCACACATTTTTCTTGCTTTTCTAGGAATAGCTTTTCTAGAAGGCAACACCAGTGGCTGGCAGCTCTATGCTTGTTACGCCTGGGGAAAAAGCCCTGGCTTTCTCAAACCCACTACCATAGCTGCCTCTAGCAGCAGTGAGCAGATACATTCATCGTTAGAGATGTGAGTAGCAGGTATGTGCTAGTCTTGTCTCTGCATGGCTGAAACTCTCATCAGCTGGAGCAGCTGAATGGACCTTGTCTTGGATGAACTTGATGGATTAGTGTAGTGGAAGGGTGTCTGTGCTGTGTCAGGTATCCCAGCTGATGCTGCCATGAGTTGTTTCAGGTGCTTGCAAATATCCTCTCCCAGATGYGGTAGAAATGCCCTTGATTTTCTTCTTTATCCATAGAAATGTTGCAGTAGGTCTGGATTGGGCTCTGATTCTAGAATCACTTGTRTTTCCTTGACGTCTTTTTCCAAGTCACCTCTGCATACTGGATAAACAGCATACGTACACTCTCTCCAAAACAAGTATTTCTGTGGAAGGTGCTCATGGAAAATTTGTTCCAGATTGTGGGATCCACCCCTCTGGAGTAAGATAATTTTCTTGATGTCTGTCTGTGTGTAAAAACATAGTATCACCCCCACAGCAGGTCTTGTCAATAGAGTTACTACTTGTTAATTTTCATCCTTGGGATAAAAAGCTGTTAAAAAAACTTAGTTTCAAGATGCAATATAAGTTTTAAAGAGAAGAACTATGTGTGCCAGTGAAAAGGTGAATGATTTTCTGTTTCCTTGTATCTGTGATTGCACGCTGAAAGAAAAAAAAACAAGTAGGAAAGCCGTTCTGGTCATGTAATGTTACTTGATTTCAGCTTGCTAGTCTGAGTTTTCTTTGTCAGAAAAGAAAGATAATTTAATCACAGATTGCAAATAGTGGAATTTAGACATTGCTGGAAAGTAGAAATGATAGTAGAAGGATGAATTAGTTGCTTTCTACCTACAGCACAGGACTCGCTCATTTTGACAACAGCAAGATGTTTAGTTCAGCTCTGCCAATTTTTTTTGAAATCTCACTCTAATTTGTTGAGCTTGGAGACTGTGATTATTTCAGCCAGCAGGAGAGCCTTATTTCTTTTGTCAGGTGTTTTTTTTTAATCTGTTCACTAATTCTTCTGGGTTTTGTTATGGGTTTTTTGTTTTGTGGAGTTTTGTGTATTTTTTTTTGAATGTTACTTCATCATGTGCACCATTAAATATTTTATGCAGGAATGAGAAGTAATTATTTCTTCTTCAGTTGGTTTGCACAGGAATAGCCATAAACCCCTTGATCCTGATTCTCCTCTCTTCTGCAGCTTGTAAATCATTTACTTTGTGCTCCAAGTGCAATGTGTTTGTATAAATCTACTGTTGATGTTGGTGTATCATTTCTGCTTCAGTCTCCCTTAAGGAAAGCGTAAATAACTTTACGGAGTTGCAAAACAGTAAGGAAAAAGCCTCCACAAGCTAAGGCATCAGATTTTTTTTTCTGGGGCAAATGAAGAGGTCCTTTGAAGCCTGATCAAAGCCCAGGTTCTCCAGTTSTGCTGGTAGTATCAAGCTTGTGGCATTTGGGCAGAATTGGTTGGCTTTGGGAGCTTTGGTTTACTCTTTTTTTTTTTGGGGGGGGGGCCACTTTATATCTCTGGAACCCATATTCAACATATTTCTGGAAATGACAAGTGTACTGCCATATGGCATACCAGATTTCAAGCCACTCTCTGAGGTGCGTGTGTGAATTTTAGAGTGCCTGGAAGAAATGAATGAAAACCACATTCTCAATTTTATCTGTTGCTGAGCTCTGTAGGCAGAGGAATGGGAAGGCTTTGAAGTAAATTCTGCTGCAGGGATTGTGTGCTTATTTCTGAGCCACCATCCTAATGCAGCAAGGTGTAGATGTAATTTATGTTTCAAAATATGCACTAATTTCATCAGGGCTGTTGGTTTCTGTGCTGCTGTTATTCTGGGAGATTTGCTACTGGCAAATGTTACCATTTTCAGTTCTTCATTTCCAACCTTTTTTTTRTGCCTAAACTTCTCTTTCAGACTTCAATGCCTGAACTTAATTCTTAAGTATTGTTGAGCTGTTACTTTTATATATGCTGTGCTTCCTTAAAAGGTTCTGTATTGATTGTATTTTGAGCAGATTTCTTAAGGTTTTGTTAGCTAATAAAAGCTGAGAAAGCATTACTGAAGGTATTTGTACCAGGCTTATTTTTAATCCTGGAGACTTTATGTAAACTTTTTAAATGTAGAAAAGATGTTAGAGGAAATTGTGTTAGGTTTTGGTTACAAAAAAAGAGCAGAGAGCAAGTCATTAAGATAGTAGTTRTATAATCAGCTTACACAAATCGTGAATTTTCTTCAGAATCAAAGACAGTTTATTTTGAATGTTTTTTGTGTAGAAAGGGGGGAGAAACTTTGAGATACTGATCACTCAAATTATCTATCTTGCCATAATAGTTGCTTAGCTGGTAGAATTTGTTAAAATTAATTGTGTCTTCCTCTGACWATAAAAGAGTGTTCACAAGGGACATCATGTTACTCTACTAAATCCTTTCCCCTARATTTTTCTTTTAAAAAAAGTGTACCTTGATACAGTAGCTGTTCATGACCACTTCCAATGCACAGCCTTATGCTCTTCGATTTGTGTGAAGCCCCAAGGCTTTTCATAAGATTCTTAGCTTCCCCTGTGTTAGATTATCTCCATGATTCAGTTTAACTTGCTGTGTGCTAGTTAATTGCTGTTTCTGACCTTGAATGAAAGAGTTGTGTGTTCCAGTTGTATCAAAAACGTGATGGCAAAGGGATGGTGTTGCAGTGATGTAAGGCAGCAGTTTTACATGTGTTTATAATTATCAACATTTCTGATATCTTCACACACATGGCAGAAAAAATGTTTTCTTTCTTCCTAGGAAATACTGATTCTTTAGGTCTGTGTTATTAAATAAATCAGTTTGWTGGGGTTGGGTGTTGTGGTGAGCCAAGGAGCAGGAAGCTGTGATTCTTGCCAGTGGCAGCAGSAGGGCCAGGAACTGCACTTGGGATCTGTGTGTGTGCAATCTGCCTCCAGCTCTGGACAGTTCTCCTGGTTAAAAGTCACATTCAGGAGCCTGAACAGAGATAAGAGTGGGGGACGGTTTCTGATGCTGAGAGCACATCCTCTTGTGGATRACAGTGGGCAACTGTTAGAAAATTCAATGAGTTTTCAAGGAGGTAAAAACTATATCCCTTCTTCCTCTCTGAATGTTGTTTTTTTGTTTGTGGGTTTTTTTCTTGGTGTCTGTGATATGTTTTCAAATTATCTTCCTCTTTCTGAGACAATGGAYATTTAAAAATAATTTAAGCATACTTATTTATGCTTATTAAGCATAATTATTTTTAAAATATTTTTTTTCATACAAAATCTAAGTTCATGTTTGTATTCCACTTAAAAAATTCCGGAGTATAGAGGGCCCCATAACAGTAATAAGTAATTTTCCTTTGCTTTTGAAATTCTCTGACACTATATGTAGCACCAAGTATGAATTCAATGTAATGCATATTTGAAATCAAGAATTTGGCATTTCTGAAATGCGATTTCTGAGCTTTTTGGTAAAATAAGGGACTTTTAGAGTTTTTAGCTTTACCTGCTTTACGCACAAAGCAATCTTGAAGCATAAGGTTTTGTGTCAGAATGGCAATGCACTTCTCAAAAAACCATATAGAAACTGTACTTGAAATGATTTAAGAGGAGTGTTAATTGTGAATTTGCTTATTAGTTCTTCCTTCATACATTTGTTTTGAAACTCTTCTTCCAACTTTTCTAGAAATTCAAATATTCATATCTGTAAAGAATCCTAGGTAAAAAACTTTGGAAAAAAATCACAAAATGGAACATGTGTTTAGCCATTTGAAGAATCCCTGTATGCTGAATCATTTTTGAAGAATCCCTSTGTGCTGTACCTTTTCATCATGTGTCTTTGACTTGGATCAGAATTAGCAACAAACTTCTCCCCAGTTCTTCCCTTTCTGAAAGACTGACTTGAATTTGTTAGCATTTTATTTTATCCTTCAGGATTAGAGTTTAAGCTGTCAAATACAAACCCATAGCCAAAATGTCAGCTCTTTYGGTGAAATACTCATTGCAGATGATATGTTTCCTGTATTGTGTATAAATTTTCTTAAATGTATTATCTCTGAAATTTCAGCGTATTAAAAACAATGTCTGCACTGAGAGTATTACCAACCAACCCTTATTTTCTGTTAWATCATTCTGGATGCTGTAGTAATTGTTGGTTGCTTGTCATCAGTTTAAGTAAAACTAAGGTCTGCATATCTCTTCCGTGTGTGTTTTTCMTTCCCTGTCTGTGAAGGGAATTACTAATTGCTTAAAACCTTTCTGCATCTTTTCAGTGTTCCTCTGACGTTTTGGCTATTCTTGTCCTGTTTCTTCTTCTGCTTTTGCACTGCTTGACTGTCTCATGTGAGTTATCTTTAGGAGCCACCTACTAAAATACTATGTCTGCTATCTGTGCTCTTGTTTTGAAAACACCAACAAAGATCAAATTGACAGATCTTTCTGGAATAAAATGCCCATCCAAGCTTTATTGCTTGGTAGATATTACAGGTAATGGCTCTAATGAAGATGTGATAGCATGCTTTAGCAATCAAAATACAACCCTGGTAGATCAGTGCTTTCGTTTACATGTTGGTGCTGTTTGGAGAATCTCTATAGACCTGTAGCGGAGTTCTTGCTGTGCTTAGGCCATCAATTTACACATACTTCTAGTTCTGCAAGTTTTCTTTGAAATCATAGATGTGTGTGGTTGGCTCTTTTTGTTTTGTTTTGGGTTGGATTTTTCTAGTGAAGAATTTTTCTTAACTTTTGGTGGCAATTAGCCTGAGTCAGTTATTCAAGTTCGGGAGTAGGAGGGGAAGGTAAATMGTGTCCTACTGAGAATTACACAAGCCTTGTGATTCTGATTTTTGAGGACTCTGCTATCTCATTCCATTTTTYAGAAAAGCTTTTGTATAGGTATACAAAATTCCATTCAAAGTTTGTGGATGTGTGTGTTTTAGTCTAATGGCTTATTCTTTAATGATGGTGTTTATGTCAGGATTACTTGCTCTTCTGTTCACCAGCTAAGTTGTCTTCAAGCAGCAGGTCCCCACAGTCCTCCTGYCTCTCTTGCTCTAGGGAGAGCATTGATAGGCAAGTGAAGTTTTTTGCCTGTGTGTATGTTAAAAGGCTGGACAGAGAAACAATACCACACTCCTTTGAGGTGATTATTCCTTCAAGCTTTATTCAAACAGGAAGTGTTTTTGCCCCATGATGGTTCTGAGTTTGGTTCTCCAGATCCAAAATGCTCATTTGAGGCTCCCATCAAGTTGTATTCTGCAGAAAAGAGGAGTCATGCTTCTGTGGTGAAGCCACACAGATTTCGGTGAAGCCAGACAGGTGGCAAAGCTAAAGCTGGCTTTTGAAACAGAAAGTTATGCAAAGTGTGTAACATTTACCCTTACAGTTTATAAGTGTGGCACTATCTACTTCAAAATTTTGTTACTGATAAATAATAGGCACAGAAACCCATACTAGAAATTTTGGTTGGTATGTCATCTGGAGGGTTGTGCTTTTTTTTTCCGTCCTCTGTTTCCTTTGCATCTCACAGAGTAATACAGTAGTGTGTCTTGAATAAAAATAATTTGCCCCAAGTGGCTTTGTTTAGGTATTTTTTGTAATGTTGAATATTGATTGACCATTCTTGAGCTCATTAATGCCTGTCATCAGCAGGAAACAWAAGAATTATGGTTGAAGGGAGTTTGCACATGTAAAACAATTACAAGCTGGTAAAATGTAAGGCAAAAATACTTTTTTTTTTCAAAGGAATGAATGAATGGTGTACCCCATTTATGGGGTCAGAAGCAGTACTAGATGATACATCATGCTTTTTATCCTTGGTACTGTTTTGTCATGGTATGTCTATTTCTGATTCTTGGACCATCACCAAAATTTTGAATCCTATTCACACAGGATGTCTGTTCTTGGGCTGTTAATTTGTTTGATTTTTTTTAAATTTTTTTTTTGTTTGCCACCATATGTCAAATGCGCTAAGAATATGAAGCTTGTTGTACTGCTTTCTTAAAGTACATAGTGCTTCTAAAAWGACAGTAGCTATAATCTGAGCATTTGATATGCTCATAGTTTGTACATAGGTTCTAGTTTTGAAAATACCTAATTCTTACTGGGAACTGTTAYTTTACATTTGTCAAGAAAGCACTTTTGGCATCTGTGATATTGCTGATTTAAATCAAAGGTTGCTATAACTAGTTCTTTTAAAAGAAAAATTGTGTATATGCTTTAGCAATTAACAGTGAGKTTTTAAGACTGCTGCTCTTAGGCTTCATGGCAATAGACTTTGTGCTCGGAAATGTATAGGATGTTTGTGCTCTTTTGCAGTTTGAGAGGYGCAACTTACCTAAAGGAAGTGTTCTTGTTGTAGGATCCATGTTTGCCATCACAGCCTGCTGAAAAGAATGGTAAATTACAAAGCAAACAAGTATAATTAAAATCGTGCGAAAAGGAGAGAAAATTGTTCTGTCTTCATTTAAGTTGACCAGAATTTTCAAAATTATTTAAGTACACAATGTAGTGTTTTCTGATCTTTATTAGTTTTAAAAACCTCAGAGATTGTACTCTTAGCTTCATTTTTAGGCAAAGATGTTCAGATCATGAAGCCAGTATCTTCATAWTTCTCTTAGCAAAGCTTCTGCATCTTCAGGTCATTAAAGACATTTTAAAAAGTGTGCAGAAAACACTATGGAAATACACCAGAAAAGCCCACGTGATTGAGTAATATGCATGGAAAAATGCCTCTGCTTTTTATTTCCTTTTCTCACAGAATGGAAAAAAAATGAAACAAACAAACCTCATGTTATTGTATTTTAATCTCCTCTGCACTGAGAAAGCTCTGGCCCAGATATTCCCATTTTAATTGTGAAATTGGAGTACAGACCTTGAAATTACTTAATTACCCTTCCTACACGCCATYGGCATAATCTCTCTCCCAGTCTGGAATTTTTCTGTTTCTCAGCTTGTCWGTAGGCATGTAAAAGACAAAATAAAACTGTAACTAAAATAGTTAAGTGAAATRACTGAAGTATTTAAAAGTGTGTTCTTGAAACTCTGAGCCTTTACTAGAAACAAGGTGTTGGCATGTGTGTTTGAAAGTGGACAGCGTATGTTTTCTTGGCTTTTGTTTTTTAAACAAAAACATTTAAACGTTTAAGTGTTTAAATGGCATCTGGCCTTTTGATTTGTAGCCTGCATGAGAAAGATGATTTAGTCAGGTTAGCTACTGAGAAAGAGCTATTCACAAGACTCTTGTGTATYCTTCAGAGAGAACTTCGACTGTCTTGGCTGCCTACTAAAGTGAGGGATTTTTTATTTATTTTCTTAATGGTTTTCGTTCCCAAAAGAAAGGACAGACCTGGACATGTAGTTTGGTTTTGGGTAGTTGAATGAGCTTGGGAAATACTGTATGAAGAGAGGGRCACATGTTTATTATATATKCATAAATAAGCTGCATTGWAGTGATGATGTATTCAGAGCTTCTGAAAGCTGTCCACATTTACTTTGAAATATTTAACAATGATAGTTTTTTTTAATCCAGATAGGATAAGAGCTTATCTTTAAAAATTCCATCATCTTTTCAGTACCCTTCAGATTGGTGAGCTTTTGTTTTGTTCTCCCCTCCCTGTTTTCCTGATGTAACCCTGGGTCAAATCTTTAAAAAACAACAAACAAACAAAATTAAACAACCCCTAACAAACAAGAAAACAACAAGTGGGACACCATTGGAGTAAATGTTGAATTCACTTKGTGGTTGTTGTTAGGGTTTACAAGGTTTTGAGCGTTGTGACCAGGGCAAACTTGTGTGCCACAATCAGAAGGAGCAGTTGTTTGAGAACTATGGAATAGCAGTTGGCTTCTTCAAGGGATGGTGGGAAGAAGAGGCATTTCCCAAGTCTTTCTGAAATGTCTGGCATAGAATATAGCTCTGAATTTTCTTTCTCTTATAAATGAAATTTTATTAAGCTGTGATTGCCATCTATGTCATACTGTAAAGATGGTTGAGAAATGTGCTGATTCTCGTTTCATTCAGTTTATTGTCATACCGTATGGGATTTAAATGAGACCTAATGGAGTAGTAATTGGATTTGATTGGATTTGTAGTGCCTGTGTGACATGAAGGAGGATTCATAGTACTTTGCTCAGTCTGTTGTAGAGAGCAAAGGCAAAAATTAAATCTCATATAAATGTGGAAACGATTGATTGAATATATCCTTAAACTTAAAAAAAAAGTAGCTAAAGAATTTTGTTCTAGGCTTTGTCTAAATGCCTCTGAGATGTTCTGTGACTGATTCAGTTGGAAGATATTTTCAATTAACTGTATATTTTCATATATGTATTAACTGTGTATTTTCAGTATATTAATTGTATATTGTAAGTATATACAATAAAGTATATTATTAGTTTAGAAGTTTAGCTAAAATTACTGTGTCTGATATTCTCTGTTGCACTTTAACAGCTGAAGACATAATGGGTTACTGCTTTGAATTTGGTCCAAACTGTTAATACCCAAAATTGCTGCCTTGCGAAGAGGTGAATACCTCTGAAAAAGATTTTGAGACCAAGTACCATAAGAAAAAGGTAACTGCTCTTCATAGGCACTGCTTTTGGATTGAGTCTGTCTTGAGTTCTGGAGTGCATTTGTATATTACCTGTTTCTTTGAATTTCTTTTTGAATTAGCTCTATACTCCAGAAYGCACCAGATTTTGGCTAAGAAAACTTGTTGTTTTCAGATTTTTCTGAGTGTTGCTAATGACTGTTCAGGAAAAAACCAATCAAACAGAAACAAAAAATGTCCACCTCTAATTGTGTGAGTTTTGGTGTRTGAAGCACAAGCGTGGAATATGCAGTCCTAAATATAGGCACATTAATAAGGAAWGCTTTACTCTCTCCTGAATTTTAAATTGTGTTGATAGCAGAAGCACTTATATGTAAATATATGTAAAGGAATATATGTAAAGTTAGTTATATCCTTACCATTGAAAGTGTTCTGGACAGACCAGGMTTAGAGACTTTGTCTAAACCAGTCTGCTACTTTTGATCATCATTTACTTATATTTAAAGGTTTATTTATCTATTCATAATAGAGATAAGGGGTTTTAGTAAAATGTATTTACTAAACACCATATATTCCTCCAGTTAGTTGGCATGTGTGAATTTTTATTGTTTCTTAGCAGTCTCTTGAATAGTTTCATTTTAAAAAAAAAGATAAACTTACGTTTTAATATGCCTGCAAAAAAAGAAAGAAGTCCCTTCTATTTTTCCTTTGTTGAATTAAAGTACTGTTTCTCCTTGATCCTTATSTGTTTTAAAACAACAAATAAACAGTCCTGTTGCAGGGTTCTGCAAACTGAATTTGCCACTTAATTAAGCAGTAACAGACACTTCCAAGGAGAAAGGCAAATCAGCAGTTAAAATGTTTTAAGAAAAGCAACAAGAAATCTTACTCTCAAAATACTATTTGTCGATGAATACCATTTGTCAGAATGAGGGAGAATATTTTCTTTTATGTAGACTTCAGATAAATTTATTTTGTGCTTCTGGAAAGTTGGCACGTTATATTACTGATGTTAATATTTTGTTGGGAAAGAGAAGTTTTCGGAAAACCAAAGTAGTTGTGAAGGATGTAGAGGTAAGCAGAAACCTTTGTAATAACTTGAGTCAATATGTCTTTTTTCAAAGAAGTGGACCTGGAAGCTATTATCTTGGGGGGCAAATTTGGACAAGGTAATTGGCTTTGACCTTTTGCCAGATGTCTGACAGGTTTTTTTCCTCTCTCTCTTGTACCCAGATAAATGTCATGCCTTTAGGTTTTTGTTCCCTTGTTCTGGTTTCAAGAGTGGAGCTGCTTATGTAGCTAATCTGCACTTAAAATTATTTCCACTTCTAACCCCAGTAGGACTCTCTTTTGGGGTATTCAGACAGAATTGACATAATTGGATTTCTGCCCAGATACTGTATTTAGATAGCTTTAGAGATGTCATTAATTTGACAGCTGCCATAGGAAATCTTTGTTTTGACTATTGTTACGGGGCCTGCAATGTTTCTATTGCATTTTCATTTGTAGTCTGCCACTGAATTGGCATGATTAAAATGAGTAGAATAAGACACATCAAATATGTACAAGACATGAAAAGGAGAAAGTCAGTGCTAAAAACCTCAGAAGGTAGGCTGTTGCCAAATTTTGTTTGGGTGTGATGAGATTCTGGAATACTTAGTTATCTTTCAAAYACCAATAAGAGCAGAGCCTGTGGCTAGAGCTGCTGTGTGCTGTGATGGAACCAAAGCTGTGTTAACATTTCTCTTGTTGCCAGCCTAAAGCAAGGTTTCTGTGTGGTTCAGGCAAAAAMCTGTTTCATCCACTTTTCTGATGGTTAACTTGGAAGAAAAAACAGGATTTTGGGGAGACTGTGTTCTGGGGAAGTAGTGGTCCTAGCCACTCGGCCATTATTTCCAAAAGGAAACATGGATCTRAGGATCTTTGTCCTGCACATTAAAGGTGGTGACTTTGGGGACTRCTGTTCTGCCTTGTTCAAAGAGGAGGACATTGTACCACCTACCAAGTCATGTAAGTGGCAGAACCACTTCAAGGTTTCATGTGTTTGTCTTCCACTTACCTTTGGCTCTTAGTTGAGAACCTCTAGTTATGGTCGTTTTGTACTTGAACCTTGTGCAGCTTGTTGTTTTTTGTCAGTTGCATCATCAGAGGAGACTCGAAAGAACTTTAAGTCTGAAATGTCAGTTTTTCCCAGCCTTTGATATACAAATAGAGTTTGACAAAAATGTCTTTCTCCTCCCAARGAAGATAATTTTTATCAGTGCATTACTGTGTACTATTCTGGTGTCTGTAAGGGATTTTGTGTTGAGGTCCCTCTCTCTCCTGCTTCAGTTTTCCTATTGCATTCTAATTCAGTGTCAGTTTTGTGTGTTGTGCTGYCCTGTGCTTTTTGGCATTGTAAATGAAATACTGAGTTTCAGTGGACAGTAGATCTCTGCTCCTGCTGATGGTGGTGATTTAGAGAGGTTTCTTCAACTTGCTCCGTCAGCTGAAGTCATTATAGATTTCTTCACCTGAGGGCTGGGATGCCTGGACTTCTTTTTGCTGTCCTGTCCAAGTAAAGTGGCTCATTCATTCTGACAGTACTTCAGATGCAATTTKCCTAAACAGAATAGAGCAGAACTTGCAAAATCTTCAGTGTCAGATACTCTTTTTGGACAGTAATGTCTAGAGCATCTTTATACCTGGTGACTGAGCATCTGGAGGAAGGGTAAAACACAGACACCATCAGCAGGCCGGCTCAGGTGTAGGGGGTGATGTTGGTGATAGCAGCTTTTGCTGGGGTGTGCCCAAACCAGGCCTTGTTCTGTCAGCATAAATTATCTGCTTGCCACCTTGAAGTCCGAGTTATCAAGAAGTTTCTGACCATGGTTTCCTTGAAGACATCAATCACAATCTGATCTGTATTTCCTCTAGTTCTCTGTATCTGCATGGTGGCTTCAAGGATGAACACTGACCTTGACCTGTCCCTCTTAAAATCACCATTGCCATATATTTTAGCACCAAGAAAGTAGTGGCAATATTGTTTTAAATTCAGATAGTGCTGTGTTGAATKTACACATAGGAAAAATTTTCTTTGGACTAAGAAAGAATGAATAATTTACCAAGACAGAAACTCTAATAAGGATTTCAGTCAGCCTTTAACTTTGAATTGCCAGAAGGCTAAGTCTGCCTTACTTGATTCACTGTAGCCCCTGGTACAGTCCATTTTCAGTTACATCTCACCCCAAAGCAAATCTTACCAAACTGTGTAACTGGGAGATTTATTTGCTTATTTCAGACGTTAGTCATCTTAGCCATGACTGATAACCAGTTGTCTCTGCCTAGTGTTTCTCTTATACTGAGTTAATGTTAAATCCTTCTGTGGTAGCTAATTAATCAGAATATGTGGTTTTCAGTTCTCCAAAAGGCATCTGTGAATGTCTTTTTCCGGTGGAGGTGTTAATTTTCAAWAATCTACATGTGCAGATTACTAGATTATTGTAAAGAGTATATTAACATGCTGTTTGTAGTCATGTTTCACAGTCTTGAATCCTGAAATTAAAAGCTCTGAGTCCATTAGAGAAGTTTGGAAGAACTGGTATAATTCAGTGGGTTGTGTGTGTCTTTGCCGTTAAAATGTTTTACATAAAGATGCAATAGGAAAAATAGATTTATGAAGGAGCTGCTTGGGGCTGGTAAGTTGCTAACCACTGAATTCATCCTCAAAGATTCTGAGCTGATTTTATATTTAATGGAAAAGACTGTCATTGTGCAGTGTGCAGTTTTTACAAATAAAACATTAAATTATTGATCAGAAAAAAGTTGAAGCTCAAATGGAACCAATTATTAAACTGTGTGTATAAAGTACCAGTTTATGAAATTCTAACTAACTATAAAAGCTCAGATGTTTGTAAAAATGAAATCTGTAATTTGAATAATAAAGCATCCTATTAAGGAAACMAAAATAATTATCTCACACTCAAACCACAGCCCAAGAAGCTCACTTAGTGAAGTATTACCTAAGGCTGAAGTCTAATCCTCTCCCTAGAGGTACTGTGAGACAAAGTTTAAGAACAGCCTTGGTACATATAGTTCAATTTCTGCTTATCTATTGGCAGTTATAATTGGTAGTGCAGGTCTTCCAGCATGCATTTGTAAGGGTTCTTGAAGTGGTTAGATCTGTCCTAAGCATGAATCAAAATCTTTGTTGCTTCTCCTATGTGGGATTTAAGGATATTTATCCATATACTGACAGAGCCAACTTGAAAATAAGAAAAGTTGTGAGCTCCATTTCCTTATAGCAAATAAAAAAAGAAAAAATAGGGGAAATGATATAAAATTGAGTTTAAATACTTCTCCTTTCCCTGATKGTTCTTGAATAGGAATGCTTAAAAACCTTGGAACTATAATGGTAGCACAGCACCTTTGTTGTGAGCTTCCTTCAGCTTGCAGAGTGACTGGTCACAGCTTGCACTTATCTTGGTGCTTGATTATTGATCTGAACCATGGATATGTGGGGTTTGGGTCATGGGATTATTTGGCTTTGGTTTTGGGGCTGCAATATTGCATGTCCTCTCAAAAAGTTCATAGCCTTCTTGTCGTGARGCTTTCTGGCCACCCATTCATACTTCTTCCACTCTGCTTCGCCTTTTTTTTTTGTCTTATTCTCATGCAGGGGCTGCCATGGAAATTTGCAGCTCAGCATAATCAAATATGARTTAGATCAATATCAGCAAGTATCAAAATGGAAAATCTGCTTAATACAGGAATTAATGAAATTGCATATTACAGTGTAGTAATTTATCAGTATTAGGATTTTTTAATAGTTCAGACTTTTTGGGGAGAGTTAAAGAATATGAATCATGGGATTTCTCTTAAAATAATGTGAATTTGTAAATATATATTGTAGAATTCTCTGCAGATGCAGCCACTAACAGATGTGATCCTCTGCATTTCTTTCCARTTTAAAATGATGCTACTTATGCAAGTGATTGGAGAATGCATGTATAATACTTAGGAAGCTTGCAATGGCATGTTTTGAAAGACAATATTTATTTAAATACTGGTACTGTTTAAACAACCAACTACTTGTCTGTCATGAGTAGGTCAGGATTTGGTGGTTGTGCAAATAGATGTAAAAAAATATTCTTGTTTTTTGAAAACATATMATGTATACACCAGTCTGGAGAGATKATGCATTTTGCTGCAGGAGTTAAATGAGAATACAGGTCAATGKAGCTTATTTAATTCATGTGATTAAAGTGTGAGCCATGCATGTTTTCTCTAGCTGCRTTTCTTTCCCTATTCCCCACAAAGTATATGTTTATTTTTTAAAAAATAGTTGTTTGAAGGACTGATGATATGTGTCTAACTGTTTCCTCTTTGATAAAGACAGCATGGCCAGAGGTGCACAACAGCTCTTGATTCCAGCAGGAGCACAGAGAGCATGCACAACCTCCTGCCCATGTGATGTTCAGCGAGAATTTCTTAGRATAACCTGTATAGCCTCTGGTGATGGCTCCAAACATGGACTGCTTAAAAAAGCCCTTTTAAACACAGAAATTTGTCTTTGCTTCAAGGGCTAGTCCCATTCTTACAGTTAGCATACAAGTTTAAATCTTTCCCAGTGTTTTAAGTATTCTCACAGTCTTTTCTGCATGTAATGCAGTGAACCCATTCTTGTGCCTCATTTCTTGATTCTTTGCTGTTAGGGAGCCACAATCTTTAGAGAAGAAAGGCTTAGTTGTATAGATTATATAGTATGAAAGGATCTAAATGTTTTTGTTTGTTTTAAAAATGTTATACATGTAATGCTGCATTGTAATGTGCTGCGTTTTTGAAACTTTSAGTATGATAGAATCCAGTTATCCTTTTTCTTTTCTCCAAGTATTTTGTATTGTCTCTGAAAATGTATWGCTATTTTAACTTCACCGTTTTCTTAGCTGTAGAAGAAGGTAATATTAAGTGAGTTTTGAGAGGATGTATGTGACTAGGAGGTTTAAAGTACTAAACATACYCTAAAGTATTAAAAAACTTGGTGGATTTCTTTCCTCTTTAAGCACATTCAGGCATTGGGCTTTTGAGTACCTAGGCTGATCTGTCTGCTGCTCTATGGAACTGAATTCTGCTTGCCCAATTGTCTGCGTAGTTAAAACATTTTGAACATAGCCTATTTTAATGTAACTTCATTTGAAATATCTGCCTRATGGAGAAGTCTTAATGGAATACTTTAATAGCCCAAAGTGGTTACCTGCAATTGCTTCAGTGTATTTCAGTCAATTACAAAGGAAGGCAATATTTAATGTTGGAGTGAAGCTAGATGGTGTAATGAACTGGCAGATTGCCAGCTTGATCTTCTCCACAGGAGAATTTGTATTAATGTGATGCTTTTCATTTATTCTCCAGAAGGTCACCAGTAATACGTCAATTGGAGTTAAAATTCCCACTCTGTGCAGTACAGGTTTATGGTCAGATCATTCTTGTGTATTAGCATATTAAGTATCAAAGAGATTATTTTAGCTATTTCATGTCAGAATTTAAATAARAGGTGGTTGGGTATTGGGAAAAGAGCCTGAGAGAATTGTCATCAAAATTGTTGCTGTGAGGCTGAATCTGGATTTTAGCCATGGAGATAAAGAAAATGGGTCACATTAGAGCTATTAGTGAAAGAAGAGGTGGTTAATAACTGTGGCTGTTACTAGTAATGTAATCATTACATGACCACTAATTTATTCTGTGAGGTAGTAACCTTTATAATAAGGTGCTTATTATATTAGATGTTGCTGATATTTACATTCTGGTGCTCATTTGCAAACATCAAGTTTGAACTTTTATTTCTCACTATTGACAGGAGAATTTTCCAGTGGAACTTTTATAATCCTTGTGTTTGTAAGATCTTGGTTTAGAAAGCAAATGAATTTCTTAAGTTACTATTGAAAAGCGGATAAATTTGTCTTTTTGCCTTGTGTGTTTGTAATGACCTGTTCATCCAATTCCTATACTCTGCCATTCCTAATCTTCATATCATACACTTCAAGGAAAGTGTAGATTATGAAGAGAGTTGTGAGTACTAGGGAACTGTGGCATTTTACATGGGGCAAGGCTGAAATTACTGCAATAGTGGATGAATTGAGGTATGACAAATGGACATCATGGTAAATGGTACAAGAGTGATAGGCACTGGGGATGAGACTGCCCACCTCTGTGCCYCCGTTTGCTTTGCTGCCTTCCAAAAGAAGTTGTTGACGTGACTTCCTGAGTTTTCCAGTGTTGCACTCAGGTGGGCACTGAGTCCTGTGTGCTGTAAGGTTTTTTTGAAGGTGGTTGGAGATTATTTCATACTCTCTAAGTTTAACAGTTCATTCCCCACAATGTCTGTGCTCTCAAATATTTCTCTGTATTCCTAGCTGGTAGGACAAAGCAGGAGAACCAGAAAACTCCATGGTGCAGACTCTCCCTGTGGGCAGGTAGTCCCAAACCCTAACTACTGCTACAATTTATTGACCATTTAGAAGAAAGATCCTGAGCTTCTCTAACTKAAAGATTATTTCAAGGAAACATTTTAAGTGAAATATTTGAGGTCCAGGTTTCCATCCTGCRTTTGTGTCACTTGGCAAATCACAATGTTTTGGGCGAAGCTTTGGACTGTGGGGAGTGTGTGATGGGAATTGGCTACTCCTCTGGGGAAGTGACTGTTAGTGTGACTCGTAGCAGAAAACTTCCTCTGGCTCTTCCAAAGCCAAGTGAAGATTTTTATCATGAGAAAAATAGAAAAGGGGATCACAATGCAACAAGATTGAATYCAGAGAGGACGGAGACCAGTGTGTATCCTGTGCTTGTGTGTCTGTTAAATGGATAGAGTTTTATTTCAATCGAAGTGTTGTTAGAAACGGTGGGGTTTTGTGTATCTTCTTCCTTTTGACTCTTTGCACTATCATTATTAACATTCTGAGCTCCTTTCAGTGTGTGTTAATTGAGCTGCCAAAATAAAACCATTCTTGCTTTACAGAAGGAAGTTAGCATTGTTATATTGAGATAAACACATGACTCATTCTTTTCTTATGCGTTTAGATGACATTTGGGCTCTTTCTTTTCCCCAACTCTACTACTTCTCAATTTAACTAATAAATACAAGGCTAGCTTTTCAGGTATTAATGATGAACAGTGCTGTTTTTCAGCTCTCTTTCAAACACATGTCCTACTTGAGGGTGTGCATTTGTGAAGGTGGAAGCAGTAATTGAGAGAGGCACTGTGCTTTTCTTTAAGGAACAAAACAAAACCCCAAACAAAATCAGAGGCTTGGTACAGCACTTCAGTGATAGRTGGTAATGGGCAGTAGGTGATTTGTGATTTAGGACAAGGAAAGATAGTRCTCTTCAGAAGATCTTTTACCGAAAAAACAAGGAGACTTTTATTTTCTTGTTTTTACCTCTTACTATTAGAAATGTCCTTGTATTATTGACAGGAGAAAAACACMTACTGCAGAATATTCAGGCAGCAGGAAAATAGATCTGCTCTGCCTCAGGGTTTTGATGTTGTTTCGTTCATTAAAGTATCTCTCCCATTTRCTAGATATCTGTCCTATAATTTCAATAGAGCAGTTTTCAGTGGGAACACAGTGAAGATCTATAATTGGTTASAAAAACTGATATAACAAAGTGTGTTTGCCTGTGGTGTGTGTCTGCAGAAAGCTGAAAACCCAGGTGGGGCAGCAACTATTCCAGCCACCACCTGGTAGAGGAGAAAGGATTGGTAACCTCCAGTGCCATCTGCTTTCTGCTGTCACAGGCAAATCTTCATTCAGGTGGTGAAGCAGATCAGGAGGCTCTTCTGTTGAAATTACAATTTTCTCATGATTTGCCATTCTCCATTATTTACTTATTTTTTTAATCTTGTGTGTTTTTTAGGAGGGCTGGCAACAGTTTATCTCACTTGCAGCTGCTGGGGAGCAAGGGGTGAACTTCCAGGAGCTGAGGGTCAGGGAGTCTCTTGTGCTTTACCCCCTAACAATATGTTTAGGCTTAAATGTTTGTCAAACTGTGATGTTAGTAGTTCTGGTACTCCATTTATTAAAGAATCTGAGTCTAAATCCCWCTTTGCAACATTTGTGTAAGGTATTTATAGTACCTTAGAAAAGGTACTATAAAAAGAATACTTTTTATTCTCCCTTCACTTGATTACCCTGCATGGGCTCATTGGGTGACTGTTATTTTCTTCCTAGGATGCTTTTGTAGAGTCTCAACTGGTTGGAATCTGTTCAGAAAATACTTACAGCAGAAACATTTGTGGTTAGTGGCCTGGGGTTATGTAGGAGCTTTAACACATTGTCCTTATGAGATACAGGCTGCAGCACAAGAAGTTGCTCAGAATTTTTTTCTTCTTTTTGAATTGGATCTTAATGGGTTTACACTACCTGAATTTGTCAAACATCCTGTGGTGTTAGAAGGGTCATTGAAAAGCAGAAACATGTTTAAGTACTCTGGCCTCTCTTCTGAACACCKACATTTGTGACTAGAAATACTTAAGAGAACAATGGAGGCCAGGAGAGATGTCTTTGCCACCCAGGTCCTGGCAGAGCTGAGGCTGCACCTAGAGCATGTTCAGGACTCTCCCAGGAAAAATGCCATCACTTCTCAGAGAGTATGTRGCTGTGCTTAGCCATCCTTGTGCCTTCTTTGCATCCAACCAGAATTTCCCTGAATGTAGTTCTCTGACCCTATGGGCAGCTTCACCATCTCTGTAAAAGCTCTCTCTTTTGGGACACCATCTCTTGTGCCAGAAGGCCTCAAGCTATGTGTGGTAGTAATCCAACTGAATTACACATCTGTGTGTGTGTGAGTGMCTTCTGGATGGAAATACTTCACTGCCCCACAAAACTCCTGGCTGTGCTTTTGCTGCTGTATGCCTTTTCCACATGTACAGGCATTTCCTTTTTCTTAGGAAGTACAGTAAAGTTCAAATGACTAATATAAGAGTGAAGGAAACAGTAAAAAATGATGCTTTGTAAAATGTACTCTTTCTAAAACTAGGCTGAATTTTTAATTCCATTTCCTGACTGATTTTTCTCTTTATTATGAAGGCTTAACTTGTACATGGTTTGGATTGTTTGTGGTTAAAATGACCTTATATTCATTGAGAGAAGTTAAATATGATGGTGGTGTCTGTTTATGCTCAACAAGTGGATCAAGTTCAAGCCATTCTACCTGCTCTTCAGGATCTCATAGGAAATTTTGATAGCATGAAAGCTAAATTACCTAGTTGAAAGTGTTCTAAGTTTAGTGCTAGAGYTAAAATATGTTTGTTGTTGCAGGTGGTGGTGTGTATAATTTCGCTGGGGAGTCCTGCCTTTCACTGCCTGGATCCTTTTAACGGTGTGTCAAAGGTGAGTGGTTCAAGTTCGGTGGTTGTTTTCATAACTAAAGATAACAAGTGAACTCAATGTATTGCTTGGTTTTGGTTTTTGTGTAATAGCAGTGTAGTGATTTTTTTTTTTTTTTTAAACTGTTGGATGAATGATTATATAGCAGGTTTTTTTCTGTGAGTGGTCTGGAGCAAATCAGTTCTACCTCTCACTTTCAGAAAAAAAAAAACAAAAAAAAACCCCAAGAAATAAGGTTAGGCTCAAACTGTTAATTAAGCACTTAATACTGCTTCCACTGTTTTATGACTCCTGTCTCGTCCTACCTACTGCTTTGACTTGGGGCGTTTTCCCCTGAAGGTGCTGCCTGAAAGCACCTGATGGTGTGGGAAGTATGGAGGAAAAGCAGTCATCCATAAACCATGGTGGAGCAGGCTTAATATTATTTTTGGTTGAATTCTGAAAACTTAGTAGTAGCTTTGAAAGTGTTGAGTATTGAAAGTATTCAGTGGCAAGAAGGTTTTTGTGTTTTCTGTGAGAGGAGAAGAGAATTGCATTCAATGTGTAGAGAGTATCTTCCTAGGCTGGCTGTGAAGATCTGAAATAATGTGATGAAGCTGATGTTCCTGTAGAATTATTTTTGTGGTAGAGTTTGGCTAATTTCTTTCTGTTAATTGTTACAGTTTCTAGTAGCTGTAGTTGATCTCTCTGTGGCTTGGCAGGAATTTATTAACAGAAACCTTTAATAAATGGAACCTCATTACAACTGTACCAAAAAATAAAAGCAGAATGGSAGCACACCGAATTAACATTCAGCATTGTAATTGCTGCAGCATGGAACAGATTTATTTACTGTTTGGGTTTATTCAGTACTTTACCAGGTGGTTGTATTATTTCTTACTCAAGTTCTCTGTTTATAAAATAAAAGTAATGTTACCTTCTTCAGAGGGAAGTTATGAAGTCCAGTTATTGACATTTTGGAGCCTTCAAATGGAAAGCAATATATTAAGTCGTTGTGTGCCTTGATAGTTGCTGTGAGTTCTGTTAAATATTTGTTCAATCAAGTGCTATGAGATGTTGAAATTAGACTTATTTTTAGGTAAAGTGAAGGTGAACCAGTTAGAATTAAAAATGCAATCCARTCTTAACTGTAGTGTCTCCCTATGTTTTTGCAAATGATTCATTTTCCTTTAAACTGGAAAGGAAATTCTGAGGTAATACTGAGAATGTGGGGTTTTGTGCTGTATTTTCATATTATCTGACATGTGCCCTCAAAAGTACTGTAAAAATTTATAATCCTGGCCTTTGTAGCTGATCAGAGTGTAACCTTGAACACTTAGATGTTTAAAGACTAATAGTGAGAAACCTTTTGTACAAATTTTCTGAAGTAGAAATTGCAGTAGGTTTTCTTTATATTTTTTCTATGATGCATAGGTAGCAAAATTAAAATATTCTTGAAAGAGCTGTTAATGTGAAAAAAAATACACAATCTTAAAAGCAAATGATTCATCAAGCTGTAGACATAGTCATTTTAAGACTATTTTTCTACAATAATTTATACTCAAAATTAAGCCTGTAATTTATTGACTATCAGCCAAATTATGTTTTTGTTTCAAATGTGTAGTATGAAACACATTAGAATTTTATCTTTGGAATCCCTTTCTTGTCCTTTTTTATGGTAGTTTTTAGTTAAATGTTCAATGAAAATAATTTTAAAAATAGTCTGCTGCTCAGTTAAACRAAGTAGGTGTCAGAAATCTTAGTTATGGACTTAGTCATCTTTTCTTGAGCTAGCTTCTGTGATATTTGGCTTATTGAGTAATTTTTTTTTTTCTTAACTCTTCAATCCAGTCAGTGTGGATGGTAACCAAACATGCCCAAAGTGGAGTTCTTTACATCAGGTGGAGGTTTTATATATTTCATCAAAAGGCAGTAAATAGGTAACAGCTCACTGAGAGGAGGTGAGGAAGAACTATTTGGACATCTCAGTTGGTGAGGGGTGTAAGGAGTATCTGTCTCTTTTTTACATCTTTCTTTTTCCTTTTTTTTTTTGAGGTATGAGGTAATACTCAGAATATTTACTGTGTACTATCTCAGTAACAAAACACACTCAATCTCAGTAGCAAAATTAAATCTAAATTTATTAATATTTGATGCCTTTTYCCATTCTTTGTGTGCATGTTTCTGAGGGACTGTATTCAGCTTGGTAAACATGTGAATCTGCAAAACCTAGAGCATTCTAATGCTGTTCCCAAAGGGAATGAATGCATAGGTGTAGGTTCAGCAAAGCCTACGTTTGTAATACTTTGTTGAACCAGAATGTAGCAAACCTTTTGCCCTTTGAAAAGAAATGAAATTGGCAATAAAGTAAATATTTAGAAATTACGTTTKTAGTCCTCACTTCACCAAACTCCAGGCAATAATGTATCCTTATATGATTTTGTTGAGTATGTGGTCATCAAGATGTGCCAGGTCATCTTTTATGCAGCTGGGCAAGCTGGCTTTTTCCTGTCCTCTAACATGATATTTTATGTAGTGGTATTCTGTACTTTTGAACTTGTCCATCATTCACTTGCAGTAATGGAATCAGAAACAAGATCTCATATTTGCACAATAAAGTATTTTGAAAAGTGGTTGCAATATTGATATGTGTCTTTTGTGTTTTAGATGAAAATCTTCTGGAAAATGTTCTGTAATTTTTTGAGACTTGATAGGCTTGTATGGAATGCTATTTAGGGTTACATCCTTACAAAGGAGGGAGATAATTTGATGAGATCAGAAAMAAACTGGTAAGAGCAAAGTTATTGGTGTCTTAGTACTCAGCAGATTTGTCAAAGGCTACRGGACCACAGCATTTGGTGGAAATCCTTGTCTGTAAGGTTTCTTAGAGCAACCATGATAGAGATGAGCTCCTCACATTGTGGGACTGGGGAYGTGCACACAGCTTCTGACAGACTGATCCTCCTCTGTTCAATAGCAA
This sequence comes from Malurus melanocephalus, assembly GCF_030028575.1. Taxonomy (NCBI): domain Eukaryota; kingdom Metazoa; phylum Chordata; class Aves; order Passeriformes; family Maluridae; genus Malurus; species Malurus melanocephalus. The sequence continues at coordinate 1,522,829 of NW_026623343.1, forward strand.
AAAGCACCTTAGACATTTCAGCTTGATGGAACTGCTTGTGATGCTGTATCAGAATATTTATTGGTACTTTTCTGTGATTCAGCATGTTTGTAGTTGTTGATTTTTGAGATTTTTAAACCCAAGGAAAACAATACCTGTTCTCTGTRTTTCACATGATTTAGTTATGGGAAGCTTTGATACTGACAGTTATGAARAGAATGAAAAGTATGTGCTGAGTGGATGTCTGGATTCCTTTCCCTTAAAAAAATATTTCTGCAATTATGCCAATTATCTCAGGTGCCCAAAGTGATTTTTAAGACTTTGAATGCAACTTCAGTGCTACTTAAATATTTTTACAGATGTTTAGTATGATACATGAATTTATAGAATACTGCTTGTTATGCCAGTGGGATAATACTGTCTAACCTATAATTGAGGACAGTAGGGAAGAATACTTTCAACCCGTTCTTAAACTTCCATAACCACAGGTACACACCCTGAATATATTGATTTTCCCTTAATTACATTATTGTAGTACTTTCTTGTTTCAGATTATTCTTTACTGCATTTTTTCTGTTTCTCTTTGTAGTAATTGTGGTTCTCTGGTTGAAATACAGGCATGTTTTACTTTACTAATAAAGTGAAAGTTAAGAATCGGTTGTCTAATTTTTTCCAATTTTGAGAGCTTCAGGTGCAAACTCTTGTTTGTAGGTATCAGCATGACCTATTACAGCCCACAAATATCCTTTGCAGTGTGCTTTAACTGCAATCCATATGGACTCCCCATAAAAGAACACTGTGCAGCTTTTATCAATGYAGGAAAATTAATTTCAGTAAAAATATAACAATGACCACATTTTTCCTGGTGGAAGTAGTTTTGTGGTATGATAGCGAGTATGGACTTTGTCTGTCTTTGCACCCAGCATGTCAGTTTTTCTGGAAAAAAAAAAGAAAACAAACAAAACAAACAAACAAAAAAAAAAAGACCAAACCAAAAAAACCACCGTGCCTGCTCAAAAGAATCTAGCATGTTGCTTATGAATATAATTAAGCTATACATACATATATATATGTATAGATGTATATATGCAGTAGTTATATATGAGCAAGCTAACTTGTTCCTTTATATTAGTGAACTGAGTATAAAAAGAGTCAGTGACTAGCCTTGATGTCTTGACCAATGTTTGGAGGAATGTCTCTGGCAGAACAGGTTATTGAGCCCCTGTTTCATTAGAACTGTTACACCAGTTTCAGTTAAAATATTTAAATTTGTACTGTACTTTTGATGGACAAGTGATGTGACTTAGAATGTGATCTTAAAAAAATACTTCAAAATAACTTATGCAGTTAAACTACATCACAGGTAGGATGTCCTTAGATGCTGAAAGACTTTGTGTCTTGTAGAGTCAAATGTTGGGGAAAGTCAGTTTGAGGCTTTTGGGATGCAGGGAGCAGGGTCAGTCCTTGTGCCAGCGCTGTGTAATGTGATGGGGCTGTGTCAGCGTGGGGCAGCAGCAGAGATCCCACACCCTCCTGAAGGAGGAAGCAGATTAGGAGCTGAGGCCACCAAGACACTGCAAGATGTAACTGCCCCATAAGGAACGGACAAGATCCCCTCTCCTTTGGCTGCCTTGCCTGTTTTGTAGCTTTTGAGGGCTGACTGCTTGAGCTAGTGCTTTGCAGGGTGGGCATGCAGCTGGTGTTGGCTTAGGTCACATAAAATCAGTTGAAGGGTTGTTCCTCCATTTGATAATGGCTAGAAGGCAATTCTTCTGGTGTGGAGGTTTTGAGGGAACTTTGCATTATTCATTGTTCGTATTAGAATTAGTGTGTAGTAGATATAAAGCAAAAACTGTAAAGGTGTATGGTTTTGGTAGTGTTTTTACCATATTCCATATGACATCCTATTGAAATGGTGTGTTTTGCATCAAATGTATTATGACATTAAAAATTAGTTAGGCTTGCTGAAATAATGGTGTTTACTGAATGGGCAGACACTGTATACACAGTTCATCTCACTCATTTAGTATCTGGTGAATGGTTTGGTGTGTGATCTAGATGCTGAAATTGGTGAATTTCACAGAAGAGAAAAACATTTAAAGGTTAGTGTGGTATATTTCTTCTGGAATTCTGGTTAATTAATCTTGGATTACASTTACTGTTTGCACTGTAGTAACAAAGCTCCAATTGTACTAAGCAGAGAAGACTGAGAAAATGAGCTTGTCCTCCTTATTTTTTAAGCCAGTAGCAACACAAAGCATCGAATACCATGCATACAGATGCAAACATTTTACAGTTTATTTTTTCCCCCTATTTTGAAAGTCTTRTTTTAAGACATCACAGGTTCCTTGCAGTCTTATGGGTTTAAACCCCAATTTCCTTTGTGCTGTCTCTTCACACACTTTTGTTTCAGGGATTGCCTGCAGCTCTCACCCCTCCTTATTTTGGAGGCTATTGTTTGTGTCAGCTGCTCTTAGCTGTTCCCCTCAACAGTGCCTCTGTGTAGCTTATTTTCTACTTGCTCCATCACCCTCTTTTATCACCGTACATTTCTTTTAAATAATCCTTCTGCTTTTTGATTCAGCAGCTGTATACGTAATCCTTCCAGCTACTGTTGTTGCTACTCAGAATGTTTTTTTTCCTCACTAATTTGGGTCCTTGWATTTTTGTAGCACACCTTTTCCTTGTGACTGCTTGTTGCACCTCTTCCCACTAATACTTAAAGTTTCCCTATAGCCTAATTTTTTTAATGTGCAGTACTGTCATTTTAACAGCCATGTTCCTGGACAGAAGTTAGAAATCTGCCTCTCATGCAAACAGCTACAGCAGGTGATGTCAGAGAGATCATCTCCCTGAAGCAGCAGGTAGATGGGGATCCAAGTTTTCCCAAGAGGCTGATTTTGAATTCTCTATCTTGCATTAAAATCCATAGCTCTCAGCACATTCCCTGATAAGCTCAGTTGTCTCATACCATTAGTTCTCAGTTTATCACATACCAGCCCCAAAAATGCTGTTGAATGAGGGCTAGACTGTTCTTTATATTTGATCTCTGAATTTGTTTTTCAAGATTAAATATCAGAGTATTAGTTTTCCTTGCTTAGTTCTCCCTGAAGATTGCAGAATGGTATTTTCTACCAGCCCTGGATTTGCACAGGTTCTGGAAAGGTCTGTTCCATTATTGCTAGAGAGAGCACTGGTTTATGATGGTCAAGATCTGGATGCATGGTAACATGAAACATTTATCTCAAAACAAAATTTATCTCTTCTTTAAGTTTACTTGGATGTTTGGAGTAAAACTACAAAACTTATGTGTGTRTGTATGTATGTTTATAAAATTGCTTTTGAAACTAGCTCATAAGCAAGGCTTTGACAGTTGTGCTCCRTAGAATTTGAATTTAATGTCAAAGGGATAATAGAAACTAGCACTCTCAGCTGCTGACTTGCACTCCAGGCACTCTTTGGATACATGGCTGCTGTAACATACTTTCTGACTGAGGCAAATTACTGAAACTTTAGGAAGCCTTGAGCTGTGAGCTGTAAGTCTTTTTCCATGTAACTGGTAACATATTGTTACCTGACCAAAATGGGGGTGTACCATTTGTGTACTGAGCTTATGTCCATTGTGTGAAGAACAGCTGCTGCTTTGTGTTCTTCAGGAAAAAAGGTGGTGGCAGAGAGGTCAAAAGCCTGCTGATTGTTGYGGCCTCGTTCCTGCCTATGGTTCAGGAGAAGGGAGAAAAATGACATCACMAAGTAGGTCGCTGGTCAAACTAATGATTCTGACCTGTAGGTGGTGGCTGGGCATTTTGGCATTTCCACATCCCGAATCAGTAATCTAACTAATTCTGCAGAATTCTTGAAAATAAGAGAAACAAAAACTGAGGGCAATATTTGATGATATGGCATAGTGCTGCTTACCTTTCCAGACTAYAGCTCGGTTTCAGGGTGGTTTTCTGACCCTGTATTTCTGTATTGATTGCACACTAAAGGAGCAAGAGCAAGACATCAAATAACAATTCAGACCAAGGCCTGTTCTTCAGGGTTTCGTTTGCAAGAAGCTAAAGAACAAGAACAAATAAAATAAAAATGCTTGGCATTAGACCCTTGAAACATTCAGAGATTCTGTAGCAGAAGAAAGGAAAGGGGATCCCTCTTCCACAAGTTCTCGCTGGGGTCTGGAGAAGGAGGGGATGAGTATATCTTTCTGTTTGTCCCTATTCTCTTTTTTCTCTATTTTCTATTTTATTCTCTATTAACTTGAGGTGATTTATGACTTKTTATATACTTGCTCCTATTTCTTTTTAGTCAAGGTATTATAACTKGCTGCTCCTTTAATATACTGCTCCACAGCTCCCAGCACTTGTATATCAGTTTTCTTCAGAAAGCCTTTCTAGAGGCTTGATCCAGTTTTGGTAATTCTGTTGGCTTGTTCAAGCAAGGTCTAAGTTAGATAATGAAGAAATTGTCTGTTTCTATTGTAACATTACTTTTAAAAGGGTTGTGGTGTGTCACTCTTGGATATTGACTACAAGTAATGCTTAGTACTGGACAATTTCTTGTAGTACCTTAGTATTTTGTATGACTCCCAGCTAAACTGGTGTATRAAACTGAAGGCATAGTCACTTTCATTGAAAAATCAGTAGCAATATAATTTTTTTTCATTTGTATTGATTTAGAAGGAACAAGAGCTCTTGTGGTTAAACTTCCACATTTCAGATCTGYGGTTTTAAACCTGATTTTTCCTTTATTTAATCTTCTTCTTGTGCAGATGTTAATCCTCACAGTCTCTCTCCATGTTTGGAAATTACTTGGCTGCTGTTATTTCCCTTTCATTTCTGTTGATGCATTTTATTGGTATCTGGTGGGAGTAAGGAAGAAAATGTGTCTCCGAGTGTGTGAGGATAGAACGTCTCATCAGTGSAAGAGTACATAACACTTCTGGATGAAAGAGAATGTGACATAGCAGCCAAAACTAAACGTTTAATTTTACCAAGTTATTGCAGGGAGGTTTTATTCAGGAAAGTAAGCTTTAGAGAAATTTGACAGGAGATAAAAATAATAGAAAGAGATTTAAAGGCATTTGGAAGTACTCCATTTTGTTTAAGCACTGAAGATGAGAGTAGGAATAGAGGAGGATAAGAGTCTGGCATCATGAGGCAAGTGTAGTCTCTCTTGAATGCATATTTTGCTGTTAGAAATGTAAACTCTTCTTATTGCTTATTCTTGGTTTTGGGTAACTGTTTATCTGGAAAAAGTCAGATATTCCTACAGTAAAAGTTTAGGTTCAGAAGCTTGTCCTTTTGAGCAGCAGATCTGGTGCAGCAGAAAATTGTGTTGGGATAATAGMAGTGGAACAACTTTTTAGATTGTTTATGTAAGCTGTCTTAGAGCAGCTGGCACCTGAACCGTAACATAAGAGTTTAGAATAAGGAGCATCTTCCTAACGTGCTTACAGAAGCCTGTGTTCTCTGGAGCACTCCTGGCAGAAGGGTTTTAGAAAATCCCCTTTCATCCTCTTCCCTCTTCTGTAAATGGTGTTTCTCTCTTGGCTTTGTGTCCCTCTCCATCAGCTRAGGAATTAGCAATAGCTAGCTGCTGTATTGTGTAGCAGAGAACTCACAAGTACAATTTTTTGGAAGAGGTCCTCATTTAAACTGGAGGAAGATATATAAGAAATAATTTGATTGAAATAAATAAATGCTGACAAACATTCCAGATGAAAGATGGAGTCTTGGTTTTATGTTTAAAGCATTTTCAAGAGTTACAGGACAAGTAATTTTGAAACCTGTTTTGTTTGGGAAAGTGTGAGGRATAGCTTTTCCTCTGCAGTTGTGTTTTGGGAGCAGTAAGAGAGGATTCCTGTATTGACTCTGAAGTGCTGTTAGATGGAAGAATAAATAATAATAAGGGGAGACTGGGTTTGCCATTTCTTGCCTTTCTTATGCTTTCTTGGTTAGCACAGCAGTCAGTGTGACTGACAAGGGACTTGTGAGTGAATGCTGCAGCTTCACATCTCATACAAGATCCAAGAGCTTTTCCTTATTTAAATTGTGCTTTCTCTGGGTACATATCCTATCAGGAAATTAAAAGCATAGCTTTCTGAGTATCTCATGTTCCTGTTTTTTTCATGAAGATGTACAGATTTACTCAGGAATAAATTTAATGCTATTAGCTGTTTCTTAATGAAATCTAACACTGTGTCTTTCAAGCAGCCTCTTTGATTACATACATAAGCACAGAGTCAAGAATGGTATCTTACATCTGGTGATTATTTTTACCTGTTCTATTCAAAGACCATGCTTTTAGAAAGGAGCTTTTTGCCTGAGAAACTCTCCTAGATATGAGAAATAGGTGTTCATTAACCCTAATTGAGRTAAAAAGAGTTGGAACTTTGCCTTGAGATTTAAATTGAGAAGATTTGGGGTTTTCTTTCCCCACTGCTACATGCACCTTTTCATATTGGATAAAAATTTTTGTCCAGGTGGCTTGGTAAGAAAATCCAGAAGTCTAAGAATTTATTCAATATTCAAAATGACAGTAAACTGGAAAGTTCACACGAGCAGAGTCTGAACAGGACCTTTAAATTAATTAGTACTTCATGAACCAGGAAGTTTAAAATTGTTCTAACAATTAAAATTAAAATTGTTTTCACTTTTTTTTACTGTTATGAGGTAGAGTGTTTGGGGGTGTTTTTRTAAAGCAAATGATGAATTGCTTGAGTGACTGAATCTTGTCTAGAAACGGACAATGTATTCTTTCTTTTTTTTTTCCCTTAAAAACTTCAGGAATAAATGGGTTTTTGAACTGAACAAACATCTCTTCCTCTTTCTAGTTAAAAAGTGAATATATGATTTTTCCATTGGGGAACAGAAGGTCAGCAGTTCAGTTTTATTTTCAGCATTTTATAGMCAGTTTAAAGTGAAATCCCTTGAAAAGTAGGTAGCGGTGTTTCAAGGGATTAGCAGTAAAACGTAGCAATCCACAGTGATTCTGAGCTTTGTCCTTCTGTGTGAGATCAAGGTTAAACTTCTTATGTCTGAAGACTGTTCTTTGTTTATACAATACATAAATGTACTAATACTTCCAGTGAAGTATAACTTCTGCAGACCATTGAATGTTTGAGCTATGGGAAAAACAGCAGTGGAAGCAAATCTTCCACTTTATTATTTGGAATCTTGAAATAGATTCAAGGATGTCTCCTTTATAAAATTTCATGGTGTTCACCATGTCCTGAGTGGCTGGCTGTTGTAATTTTGAGGAGAGAAGGAAGGTTTATTGATAGTAAGGATGAAAGTCTGTGAACAGTGGTACACTTAATTTGTTCTTTCACAGAGCATGTTCCACCAGTCTGTCATGGAGCTAATAGTGCCTAAATGCCTTCTCAGTAGAGTCTCTGGGAGTTTTTTTAACCTTGTGTGTTTGGCTCCCTCCTATCCTGTTTAAGGGACTGTGGAGAGGTTGTTAGGTGTGAAATGATTTGTAATTTTGTCTTATGTAGACACATAAGGTATGTTTTATTCTTCCTGGACTTTCCCTTCTCTTTTATCTTGTTTTTTTGGTTTCATTGTTTACTGAATAGAGAGGTAAACTTAAATGCTGTCTGCCAGGAGGAGTGGATAGAGCCATCCAGAGCAACACCAACAAACATTAAACTCACCTGTGTCTCTGACTTAGTAGAAACACCCATAAACCAACGCAGAGATGTGGTCATTAATCATTACTGCTGCTTTAGAGGTGAAATGAAGTCTCTTTCCCAAAAGTTTCCTTTAGGGCATCAGAGTTTTTTAGCGGCATCATTTTTCTGGAATTGCTTTTAAAATAATTCAGGAAAAGGTGAACCAGTGCTCTTTTCTGACTTCTTACTGTATCTAAATGTGAGGCAGTTTGAGATTCTGTTGTGTTTATTCTGCAGTCAAGAAACATGGACCAAAAAAGGTGCCACCTTCCTGTTTGTTTCATTTTTTTTGCAGTCTGAGGGTCTGAAGATGTCCTCTCTGCACAGGCTGTTTCCTACTGCTATCCTATACAAGTACAATTACTCTTAATTACCTTCAAAATAAAGCAAGAAAACTTTCTGCGCTAATAGTGGAAAAAATCACCAGGGGTTGGGTCATTCACAGCTGCACCTGCATTAGGCTGCTGATGGAGACACAAAGAAAACTTGCAGCTGCTGCCTGTGCTTGCCTGAGCGCTGCCTCTGCTGGGGATTGCAGCAGCAGGTGCAGAAAAGGGAAGCTGAGGGCAGATGGCATGAGCYGTGGAGGCTAAAGCTGGAGGAAGGGCTTGCTAGGAAGGGGGATGTTAGCCAACCTTTTGCAATTRGAATTGCTTTATATTCAGACATTACTTTTTCTCATCTTTTAACAGTTTAAAACCAGCAAAGATGATTGTTCACRTTCTTTGTGGATTTTAGTAAGTATATAATAGAAGGGCATGAAAAGATGTATACTCTTCAGGATATGGAGAAATACCTTCTTCCAAAAATATTGTCTGAGTGGGAAACAGTAAAAATGATCTAACTACAAACAAAAATCCTCTCTCTTAGTTTTGTGGGTTTTTTTGTTTTGTTTTGGTGTTTTTGGGTTTTTTTTTTTTTTTTTTTTTTTTTTTTTTTTTTTTTGGTCTGTAGAAGGTTGTCAGTACTGTCTGTTAATCTTTGTCCTGTTTTCTGAATGACATACAAATACACATTTCTTAAAAACAACACTCACCCCAAACAAGCTGAAATGTGGGTGTTCGGTTTTCTTAATCCCTTAAGGTTATCATCCTGTATTTATGGAAAGATTTGAGCTAGGTTTTTCTTACAAGCCCTTTGCTTTGTCTGTTGGTTACCATACTTAGCTTAGCTAAAGATCCGTTAAAATGTTTTCTCTGTAATTTCTATTACTGTTGTTATCTATCTTCTAAGCATAGGTAAATTRTAAGGCTTATAGCTAGTACTGTGAAACTGTAACATGAGTTGCTGTAATACCAGCTTGTTCCTGTAGAATAGCAGCTTTTTGTCCTTTGAAATAGAACTTTAAATTTAAATCATCCGTCAGAAGCTAAAAATGAACACTGCCTGCTTTATAACAGGCATACTGCTCCAAAAAAAGGCTATCGAAATATTGTTTTCAAGTAAAGCATCAAAAGATTTTTAAAAACTTAGCTTCCTGAAACAGCAGAGAGCTTATCATGTAAATAGAAAAGATAGTACTTAGTACCATGTATTTTAAAGACTACCACATTAAGTGTTTGTGTCTTGAGCTCCACCAGATGCAGAAATTTTGTGGTATAGCAGTATTACTAATGGAAATCTTGAAGAGTATAGAATTGGGAGGGTTAGCTTGTGTGAAAGGCACAGCATGAAACAAGAGCGAATAGTACATAAAATTAGAGTCATATTGCATCATTAGTAGAAGGCCAGAACTCAGASTTGTGTTTTTCTGATGTTGCAGCAGTTTACCTTATAGCGGCCTAGATGGCTTTCTCTTTGTACCACCAGAGAGTTAGCAGGCTAAAGTATCTTCTCCTTTCATAGAGTCATGAAATATTCAGGTTTGTAAGGGACCTTTAAAGGTCATCTAGTCCAATCCCTCCTGCAGTAAGGAGGGACATCTTCAAKSAGMWSAKSWKGYTSMKMRSMSYMYYWWSTMKKSYSKYSWWKAWTWYYTSSKRKGRKGSRKCMTYYYYMYCWKYKGKSRGCMWSYTSYWSYRKTKYWYCACYMYTMTSRWRRWAAAAAAAAATCTTCATATRTCYAGTCTAAATTKACTTTCTTTTAGTTTAAAACKATAACCCCTAGTCCTATCCCACTAGACCTTGYTAAAAAGCCTGYTCCCATCTTTCTTATAGGCTTTCTTATATAGAATTCTTCATTCTCTGAGTAATCTATGTATCAAATCCATATCCCTCCAATGCAGAGAGAAGGATGTTGTGGGGGACTGTGTCTTATTGGAGTCYAGACAGACAACATCTGTAGCTTATCCCTTATCTTATAGTTGTTGTCACTCCATCATTGAAGACCAGTAAGTTAGTCAGGTAAGGCTTGCATTTAGTGAAGCCTCTTTCTCACATAACCATCAGCAACTTTATTCTCGATATTTTCCGGAGTCTTACTGTTGTGTTTCTTCTTGCAACTTCTGACATTGCATGCCTCAGATTATGAAGCTGTATTAGTTTTAATAATGGGCAACTGGGACTGTGAGATTATTTTGGCTTTCAAGAAAGGAGGAAAAAATGTGAGCTGGAAAATTGACCTCACTGCATTCATTGTGCTTGCCCTCTTTTGAGGGCATCCCCTCTGGTCTAGCACAATACACACTTGTGCTACACCTTCCTGCTGGAGTGGGGTTTGGAGAACTGGAAAAACCTGCAGCCATCAGACATTGACAGCAATGAGCATCCAGACTGCAAGCAAAACATCAGTGGGTCTTGCTGAGGAGATGCAGTGTTTTTGATTAAAACTGTTCCTTTCCYTTAAAATGTTGAGTTTACATTTTAAAAGATCATTTGAAGCAGTCCCTGCTTGCTTATTTCACCTGAGCAGACTCATTCGTGTGATAGACTTTGTGAAAACTCTGGATGGGAATTTTTTTTACAAACATCTTTTTATATATTCTGCATAAACACAATGATTTCATTTCTATTGAAGGGTRAAATGCTGTACTGCTTAGCAGGAAGGATGTGTTTCTGGGTGTTTCTAACATGTATTCTCCTTTATTTCTTTGTGTGTCTTTAAAGAAGACTTCTAAGCCACTTACAAGACAAAAAACATGCTTAAGTTCTGTASTCTATTGGAGTTACGCAGAAATTCGTTACCACTCAACTGGTCTTGAGGTTTCCTGTTTGCAGTTGTTCTGAAATGTGAGATACAAGGTGCTGGCACGTATCTGCAGCTGTATTGGAGATTGGGATATCAGATATGTTGTGGTGCTGAGAGGCCAGCCTTGCCTAGCAGCTGTAAAGCATTTGGCTGCACAAACAAACCCAGGCCTCACCACTCTGTGCCTGTGAACAGGGGCAGCCCACACCAACTGTGCGAGGGGTGTGTGCAGGTAGCAAGGCCAGGTTAGTACAGCTCTGAATTGCTGCTTAATTAAGAGTGATCTTTCACTTGTTTTGGAGATATACCTSCCAGTTAACAAGAAGTATCTAAAAGCCCCATCCTTGCGTTGACTGAAGGAGAGGGGACTGTGGCAGGGCATGGGCCGAAGAGCCTCTGCTGCCATTAACTGTTGCACCAGCCTGGATCGCCCTCATCCTTTCATCTRTAATTATGCCTTTCTGGTTGGTTTTTTTTTTTAAACTTTTTCCCCCGAGTGACTCTAAAGGAAACAAAGTGTTTTTTGCACTTAAGAACAAATGTGCTGTTGCTGCCAGRAAAGCTCACGGCACCTGCTGAGCCTGCCTCTGGGTCACTCCTGCATTGTCACTGAGGCTATCCCTTAGCTGGTTGTTTAGTCTGTCCAGCTTGGGTAGATGGGTAGACATAAAATAGGATCCCAGAAAAAGTGGAAAAAAAATATTAGTGAATAGCTAAAACCTTAATAGCTTTGTGGATGTTTCTGATATCTTGGGGTGCATTTGAACATTAAAAGAGTTTTAATTTTTCTTATTACTTTTATATACCAGTTAATGACACAGAAAAAATGGATATCTCTGTAAAATAATTCCATAGTGTAGAAAAAAGTATTAAACTTCTTTTYCTGCATCATGTGCAGTCAACTTAATATTCTAATTCTGTACTTATACTTTTGCTAATATTTAAATTATTTCAATGCAGTTATAATACCTTTTTTATAGTTCTTGATGAGCTGAATTTTGCTTCTTTAATATTTTCAGTTTGCATTTCCAGATTTGAGCTTGTTGGTATAAGTTTTTCCTTTTCAAGGAAAGGACCAGGGAGAGAGGACAGAAAGTCTCTAGAGCTTTTTACCTCACTTATTTAACAGGTTATTTTTTTAACCAATACTTGTTTTGTAAATGCTAAATTATGAGAGTAGGTTGGCAATGATAATAAAACATTCCTCCTTTGCTATGGATGAAWTTATTTACATATTTGTTCACATTTATTTTTTACAGTTTCCACTCCACTTTTACAGTTTCCACTTATTGTTTTCAGTTTTAAAAACTGACCCCCTAAAGTACAGACAGCAGCATCTATTGATTGTGACTGTGTCTTCAGTTTGCACATCAAAGTAAATTAGTTAATAATTACTTGCACTTACTCAGCTATCACTTTTTGTTCTGTAATCAATGCATCCTAATGAGACCTAATAGTGAAATACTCCAAATTAATTGTCAAGCTTGTGCTAAAACTATTCAACTATAGTCAACTATTTTAGGCTGCCTGGGTGTGGGGGGCTTTTTTGCTCAGGTATTGGTTTGACACCTCAGAACTACATAGCTGGGTGATGAATGCTTGTTCACTACAGCTATTTGGTTAACTTCCTTTAAAAGAGAAAGAGAGTAGTCTTACAGTAATTTTTGATGCAGTGACCTCTTTCCAAAGAAATGTGTCTCTTGGGGTGGACTGACATACATTATATGAAGTATTAAAGTGTTAAACTCCAGAGGCAGTTAGACGAGGTGGCCTTTATGTGATCCATCTCTGTTTGCCCAAGCACCAGCACAYAGCCAAAGTAACAAAGCATGGAAAGGGTTTTACTGGTTTTAACAAAGGGCTGCGATTAGACATAATTTGGATCAGTTTGTTTGCTCTTTTTAAACCTCTGCATTTCGAGATTTCCTTGTAGCAGTCATTAGAAATATCTATCTTCCTTGGTTTAGGTGACTTTGGCCTTTGAATGAAGTAGATTATAATTTCCTGTTTTTTAACTCCACTGGCTTGGCTTGGCTCCACTGGGGGAAGCCAAAAGTATGCCCAAAAGGTGTATTCTTTTTCACAAGTGTTTAGTTGAATTCACATKTCTGGTTTTTTTTAATGCCTTCCGAGTTCTGTCTTTGTGTTTGGTGTTCTACTGATCCTCAATACCTAAGTGAAAGAATCCCAAATGCAAAGATTTGGTTTTTTTTTAAATTTTTCTATATGTCAAAACTATTCATCCAGGCTGATATAAGAAARCTAACCACACACCCACACATGCAACAAAGAAAAAAACTGTAGGTGAAAACAAAACTTCAAACTTCCTGAAACAGTAGGCAGGCTAACTGGAGATTGCATCACCATAAACAAGACTTAAAGCATACTTAAAGCATACTTCAGATGATGTGATCTGATAGAAGTTATTAATTCCAGAATACAGTTAACATATCCAGGTACTGTGAAATAGGTCCTGATGAATACAGACTTTCTTTGATTTATTTTCTGCAACTGTGTTACCTTAGAGGACCAAATATTGCCTATTTGCCATGGCTTATGAAAGATGAACCAGGTGAGCACCAGATAGCTGGCTGACTTGTCAGCAGCACATGCCCATCAAAACCCATTTTGATTTTTCTGAGTTTGGGGACAGGAGGAGAGGTTGGTCAGCCTTCAAATCTTAGAGAAAACTGTGATAGATTATTAGTTTTCCATTCTCATGTAATTAACTAAATATCCTACAGTAATTATATCTTATTTAATATTGTATAGCAGTCATATGTTTTATGTACATCAGTGTCATGTGAAAGCCTCTGTATCAATTTTGTCCCTTTCTTTCACTGTKTCTTAGGAAGACATCCAATTCCAGAACAGTCTATTATATCAATTGGCACTGACTATTATTAGAATTTTTGCTTGTTCCCTTGGTGAGGGATTAAATTTCAGACATTACTGTCAGTCATTTTTCAGTCATGTTCCTTTTTGCAAAACAAATTGTGAACAAGGAGAGCAACTGTTCCCTTTCTCACTGCATCTTTAAAGCTCAAACATACCTCCTCTTTGCACTATCTTAACTAACCCTGAYATAATTGTGAGCCTTCCTTTTGAGGGCAAGATAAAAGAACATACAACATTCTGCCCGCTGGACCAGGTCATTAAACTAGCCATAGTGTGAACTTATGTCAGTCTGTAGGAGAAGATTCTAGTTCAGGTGGCATGCTGATAAGGGACCTTTCCTATTTATCATTATTTATCATATTAGTCCTATATGGGGAAGGGGAAAGAGTGGGGGTTGAAATCCTAGCCTGGTAACAAGAGAATGAAATCTGTGTAACAATTCTATATACTTAAAATGACACCAGCTGGGTAAACCTTTCACATGAAGAACCACTAGYAGATTTACAAGCTTTTTGGAATAAACTTTCTCAAGTTCCTTTATGTTTAAGTTTCTATAATCTCAAATATTACTTGCATGGTTCAGTTTTAAGCATGGCTTGGAAATGGTATAGGTGTTTTTTTGTCTGTTAAGTTTTTTTTCCTGTCATTGCTAAGTTATTGGATTGTTGATAGTTTATTGAACATGTCCTTTTCCTTTCTGGACTTTCTTCTCATGAAGTTGTACAGAAGCTACAGTAGTAGATATTGCACCAATGTCAGCCTTTATCCTGTCATACGGTTAATGTTCCTACCCTGTCTGAAAAGCCTGTCAGTACAGCCATAACTGACCTAACTTAGGCTGAGKTTTTTTTTCATTGCCTTCTTGGCCAGGCAATTTTTCAGTTTTCCCCTCTCTCCCAAGGGTGATTTGTGTGTAGAAAAATTTTCCCGTGTGCTTCTKCAGTAGGGCAGCTGCCACTGAAGACAAGACTCCTAACAAAACCTAAACTGGAGAGAAGAAACAAGTGGCTGAGAATAGGTTATGTCAATCTAAATTGTGCTAGCATTAACATTTCAGCAGATACAGTGTTGGTAAATTAGCTTTGTAGGACTAATAACTGTGAAGGAATTGCTGTATTAACAAGAGTTGGAGTTGCGTATTGGTCATGTGGCTAATATAAGAATTACTTTTTGAAGGTCTGGGTTGTGGAGTTCTGTTTGCTCATTTAACAGTGTCATTTTCGATTGTGTTTGGTTTTTAAGGTTGGAAGTTGGACTGCCATAAAAGTAAATCAAATGTCCACCTGATATGGTAAGGTAAAAACCAGGTCGTGTGAAACAATATTGTCTGGAGGAAAGACTGTCGCATTTTATGCACTTAAGGTTCCTTGCGTATTTCAAAGCTTTTCACTGGTGCTTTCTGAACAGGGGTGGAATGTTGTTCTGTCCGGTAGGAGAAGACTTAGTATTTCAGTGCTAGGACTTCTGAGCCTTTTGAGAAGGAGCTTTCCAGAATGTTGTATGTTCTTAATAGTAATGGACTTGTTTTCTTGATGTGAAGGAATCTCATGCTGCCATCAAGATCTATGGGAACTGTGGTATGTTTTGTTTTGTAATCTGTAAGCAGTGCAGTAAAGAAATTTCATGCTTTCAGTCCGCGTCAGGTTTTTGTGGTACTCTCAAATGCTTCGGGAGGCTGTGTTACTGTTTTTTCCTTTCGTTTTCCCCCAAATCTAGTTATGTTGTCTGCTTATAATCTTTTATTTGGCACACAGCTGTGTTGCAGAAGGATTTCAAAACTATTAATTCTACATCCCCCCTTCTGGGAAACAAATGTATCCTTATTCACATACTAGCAAATCTTAGCTCTGCAGAGGTCAGGGGAAGAGCCATATTGTCCTTGATTGAGCCAGTCTAATAATGTAATCATAAGAAAATAATTTTAAGAACTTTAATGTATTTTCCCACATTAAAAACAAACAAAATCAAATAAGCAAACAAAAAACCCCAAAACAAAAAGCAAAATTCCCCCCCTTCCAAAAAAGAACAAACCTAAAACTAAAAAAATAAAACCACAACACAACTAAACTCTACACACATATATTCAGGTTTAAATGGACAGATGTTTAGCTGCAATTATATTATGCATTTTGACTAAATCCTGTTCCCAGTTGGGAAGGAAAGCTTGTACCACTAAACATTCAGTTAAACCTGAATGAAGCTGAAAGGGGTTATGTGTGAGCATGACACTTGAGAAACTTGACTTCACTATACCTGAATACTTCTGGCAAAATTGCATCATGCAAGGTGTCTGCTTGTGAAATGACATTGTTTCTGAGGCATAGTGGCAGTTTTACATGTCTACACTAACGGGAATTTAAGAAATCGAGTAGGTTTGAGCAACCCGTCCTGGTGAGTTTTAGAGAACAACAGTTGATATTGTCAGCCCTGGTAAATGGTCTTTTCCTGTGCTTCAGTCCTCASCCAACACTGTGGGGAAAGATTTGACAACTCTTACAATAGGAGTAATTGAATTTTTTTTTTCTCAGAGGTATAGGAAGAATTTAATGGTTTTCTACCAGTCACTAGCCAAATATTATTTCTGATGGGGGAAGGGGGGGTTATTACTAATATACTGTAATATTGATAGATCATTTTAACTTGCCTGTATTGTGAAAATAGCTTTTTTTTAGAATGGGAGCCTATGTAGTGCCAACATCAACTAACTGCATTGATGATGTCCTATTTCTTCATGTTCTCCATGTCCCCACGAGTAGTAAGAATTGACCATTTTACAATTGCTGAGATAAAATAAACCAATCTAAATTGGAGAGATAGATTATATTGATGACACCAGACTCCAGAACATGTTTGATTGCAGTCCCCTGTGGCTACATCAGCTTATCGACCTGTAAGCTCTCTGTCCATTTTATGTCAGTCAGAAAGCAGGGCAGTTTACTCGAGACTGAGGTCCAAAGCTCAGGGTCTTCTCTGTCATTGTCTGATGGGATTATTATTGAAGGGAAAAAAAAAAAGATGGGGAAAAAAAAAAAGATTGAATGGTTACTGACTTATTTCTTGTAAAACTGGCAGTTCCACTGCATAAGTCACATCCTGTCTGMACTGTAAGGGTTGTGCTTCTCAGTTCAGAGTGTCATAGCTCCTCTTGGGGACCTCAGCTATGCAAGTGCGTATTTGCATAATGTTTTAATTGTTGTATGTTCTTTCTGGTTTTTGATTGGAAACTGAGAACTTAAACCTGTTTATCTAAGTTTCATATTTTCAAAAATCATGTCTTGCCTTGGCTGTGAGGGGTGATGTTGCAGGTGCTTGCCAGAGCTTTGCTGTCAAATGGTTTAGAAACCATAGCTCAGCCCTATATGATGTTCTCCTGGAAACAAAWTTCATGATAAGAGGAGGCTCTTAATTTATAATAGGGTCTGCTAGTATGTTTTATGATTATATATTCAATAAGGAAAGCATTGAATTTTACTAGAGTAGATAAGATGAGTTGTCTGGCTTGCCGTTTTCACAGTTTGTACTGTAGCTAAAGGGGGAAGTGTGTGTGTTTACAGACTGCTGAAGGAACTCTTTTGGAATATAGGTGATATTTATATATAACTTACATGCAGAACAGATTTTCCAAATAAGGTTTGGKTTTTTTTTAATTACCTTTCTGTCACCTAACCTGTTAGGTATCAGTGAAGACAGAGTTGTGGACTTGCCGGACCTGGGCAACAAAGTCAAATGTTACAAAGATCTTTGGACATTAATAGCTTGAAGTACTTTTGCACCTTTTTCTACTAATCTGTAGTTAAAAGTAGATCTGCACCTTATATTTAAAAAATAAACCCCAAAACCTGCTTCATTGATTTTCAAATATGTCCTCACCTCCTACTTTCTCTGTCCTCCTCCACTTCCCTCTCCCCCAACCCCCACAGCAGCCATTGGAACATTTTCGTTGACTTCTCAGAATTTAGAAGGTAAAATCAACATGTTTTGGTTGGCATTATAATATATTTGAATGTCACTTGGTACTAGCATTGTGCTCACACACGATTGTGCTCCCTCGCATTGTTCCTGGTAATTGCTGGGATGCGTAGGAAAACGTAGGAAAACGTGGAGGCATGCAGCTGTCTTTGTGCAGCTGACAAATCGCTTTGAAAAAGATCATTRTTCTCACAGGTAAGTGAGAAAAAGACAACTTATTCAGTCTTAATGGAACTCTGGATATGTAGGGAAGAAATTAAATCCAGTGGGTGCTCTTTTCCACCCCGCTGACTAATGCCTGGTGCAGGACTGTGCTGAGCTGGGATCTTCCTGTGAACAAAGGGGGAGTGAAAACTCKTAAAGGCAGTTTTGTGCTGCCTGCACAAAACGGTGAACAAAGGCTTAAGACAGTACCTTTTTATTGATGACAGACTTCCCCACTGGGTTGCGTTACTACTTGAATTATTTCTTACCTTTCTATTAAAAAAGATGGACAACTTCATTTAAATGCAGAAAACTTGCATATGTGAAGTTAGTATGAGGATGCGAAACTAGTGTGGAAGGAAAATACATTTTTTGAATACTGCTATTTTATGTTTTTTCTCAGGTCAGAACTTGGAATGCTATGCATAGGATATGTTTATAATGTTGTATGCAAAAACATAATGGATTTTATAAATCAACCTCTGTTAATATGTATCCAGATAATATTTTATATACATTCTGAGGAACTGAATGTAATATGTTATGACTAGATTATACTGTCAATGTATTGTAATACTTTGGTGGCAGAAAAGCCAAGGAAGATTTTTGACTTCCCTTATTTTTAAAAGATGGTTTTCCTTGTATGGCATTCTCATTTTTCCCTACCCCRTTTCTTGCTTGTTTTAGAAGAATTCAAAGAAAAAAATGAGTAAAAATTATATGACATAATTTACTGAGGATAATGTTTTAACATTTTTTTTCAGAAGGACTCCATGAAAGATGACAGAAGAAGTTATTGTTATTGCAAAGTGGGATTACACTGCACAGCAGGACCAAGAACTTGACATCAAGAAAAATGAGCGTCTTTGGCTATTAGATGATTCTAAGACATGGTGGAGGGTAAGAAACGCGGCCAACAAAACGGGATATGTGCCATCAAATTATGTGGAGCGAAAAAACAGCTTGAAGAAAGGTTCTCTGGTTAAAAATCTGAAGGATACATTGGGTAAGTCCGTTTGTCTTTTGGAATAAATTAAGTAGACTTGATGAGTTTCAGGTTAGGAATGTAATGTGCACATAAGTATTCTTTTAACAGGCGTGTTTGGATTGTCTTTATCCTTAGTGTGAGGTGACATGGTGGGTGAATGATGGAGGGGAGGGAGAGACAGAAAGAGTGGGTGTAGGTGGAGAATCATCTGTAAAAATCTGAAACATATTTTCTTACATCACATCCAGAAGAAAAAGAGGTTATTTTCATTCCATTTTTTCAGAGGTTGTGTATTTTCAGTGGCTGTAAAACTGGGATTTAGATAGATATCACCTGCTGAAACCTCTCCATTCATGCCAAGTCCTCTTACTTGAAAGATGAAGAATATAAGCTGTCTTGATCAGCATAGGTATCATAGCCAAAGGTGTGTCCTAGCATCCGTACATGTTTATCTTTTCAGTGTTAACAGAGCTGCACGGTGCAGGGTCCTTCCCTTCACTTTGGTGGTGAACAGTGAAAAGATGTGAGAAAGGTGTGTGGTGTTTTCATGGCTGAGCCATCCCTAGTGTCACTTACCAGAGAGCATCCAGAGTGTAAAGTACCTCTATGCTCTTTTACATCCTGTGACAGTGAGAARCTGCCTAAGGCATAACCTAACTCATAGACTGATCTACTGTCCTCTACATCCACCCAAAAGAGCCAGTGCTTAAGAATAGTCTCTTTTAATAGTTTAGGTGCTGTGAACTCCTTACTGTAATGAAACATGTATATGCTGTGCACCATGTATCTGTACAATTGTTTTTACCTTTTCTGAATTAGAGTCCTCAGCTAAACTATAGTCTTTAAGCCTTGCCTGTCTTGCTGTACAGTAATTTCCCATTCAGAACAAGCAGAGCACGTGTCCTTCCTTAGAGGATCCATTGTTCTGAGAGGCCATCAAAAATGCACTCCTTTTTTTTAAACAAAGGCTTGCAAATTGCAAGACCAATGCTTCATCTAGTGAAACAACTCTTGAAAGTTTTG
This sequence comes from Malurus melanocephalus, assembly GCF_030028575.1. Taxonomy (NCBI): domain Eukaryota; kingdom Metazoa; phylum Chordata; class Aves; order Passeriformes; family Maluridae; genus Malurus; species Malurus melanocephalus. The sequence continues at coordinate 1,542,692 of NW_026623343.1, forward strand.
CTTCACCCAGCAAARCAAGTTCTTAAGTTCTCTTTATACAAATATGTCTAATGTGTCATTATGCCAGCCTCTCCAAGGATCACAAGAAAATTCTCATTAAAAATACCTCCTAACCCAGAACAGTTGGGAATGGTGGTCATGAKTATTGCTTCTGAAACCAAATATGTTTCCAGCTTTGATCTTGAAGCTGCTGCCAAAATATCAGGTACTGAACTTAAAAGAAAAAAACCAACAAAGTGTAATTTATTAGTCTGTCAGTAATTAATAATGGGTCTTGTGAAATCTCAGGAGAGAAACAGCAGACTCAATAGCTGCTTCCAGTGACGTACCTGGACCCGCCTTCCGTACGTGTGTCGTTCCAGCAAATGGTTGTTCCCATGGAGATCCACTTTTCCCTGCCTCTTCCTTAACAGGTTCCATTTCCTAGTGTTAAAAAATAATTCATGTGAAAGCATTATTATCATGCAAATGATGTCATGTGTTGTGTATGTGATTACCTATACCTATCTGCCACTCTTGTGCTTATCCATGGTAATTACCCATGCTTGATTTATRCTTCCATATTCAATAAATGTGAAAAGTGCCAGCCATAGTTCAATTTGCAGCAGACCCCACAGGAGCCATAACTATTAAATTAATAGTTCCCCTCGTTTGCTGTTGAAGGTGCATCATCTGAATAGTTGTTCCTCTTTGGCAGTTTGTGTTCTAATGGAACTTTATGCCACCAGTTAGGTTGGTGTCTTGTACACAAAACCCAAAGTACACCAGGAAAGTTTACTACCTTTTTGAAGTTGCCTTTATCAGGAAAACTTYTAATCTTATCAGAGAGTGAAGTCATGCCTGTTTGATGCTAAAACCTAATTTTCCCAGAACTGTTGACTGTCAYTAATTATATCTCAACTCTTAAATASTTTATTAATAGAGTCCTATCAGTTTTACTGTTTTATGGTTTAGGGCTGGTGGAAGGTTAATGGACGTGTGGGCACCTATAATAGGCAGCTTGATGCTTTAAAATATCAGCCCATTTTTAGCAGTGTCCTAAGGCTTCTTGAATTTCCATTATATTTTATAATTTTTTGAAAAGTACATAAAATAAAATGCATTCAGAGAGAGCTCTCCTAAATATATTGAGTGCTTATTAAAATGGTGAACTCTTGTTTAGCATATAGTCATTAAATTAGTTACTTGTAGACTGAAAAGCAGCTCACCCAAAATCTCAAATGACCCCCTGTAATTTCTGAAGAGATATTTTTGAATCATCCTATGCCTTTTTGCAAAACAACAGCCTTTTCTACACCATTCACATTGTCTTTGYCTTTTTAAGGGTTTACTCTATTCTACTGTATCTTCCTTGAATCCTGACGTTAGGGAATTTTTCCATAACTTTTAACTTTCCTTAAATTACTTGGAGAAACTTCKAGTCTTGTAATTCTTCTAATGATGGATGTCTGGTTTTGTCATTTTTCTGTTTGATATAYGTTACTTGTGTCTTCTCAAATCTCTTGAGTGAAGTCTAATAGATACTTAGCTACAATGGGCTAGTTTAATCATGGAAATATAGTTTTATAATATATTATAGGCCACCTATTAAGTATTTTAAATGATTCATCTTCTCATTCCCTTTTTTGTCTTAACTGAGTGATACTGCAAATAAAATGTTAATGGTAATTTGGCCATTTCAAATTGCTGTCTTCTGTTTGCTCATAATGARTGAAATCTGGTAATTATTACTATTCTTAAGGCAAAAGCCAGCTTCCAGGCCTGTGATTAAAATTTCATCTTCATTYATTATAATGAAGTTTAAAATAGTTTTCTTTTACAGTATTTCTTTTKTGGGTAGGGTATTTTTTATACATTTTGAATAAGTCTTAGTAAGCAAGAGACCTCCAACATGCATCTTTTAAACTGTAATTTTCTGTAATATAATTCTTCCCATGTGCTGGGGGTGGAAAGGAATTCCCATATCCACTTGGTTGGAGTGGGTGTTTGCCAGCACCACCCCCAGAGCTGCCTCTGAGTGCAACTCCACGGGTTTCCCCTTCTGCAGCAAAGATGATCTATGCCTGCTGGCTCATCTCTGTCACGCCGAACAGAAACCTTATCTGAAGGAAGCCAGAATAATTGAGAAGTCAGTTGTTTGTGTACTCAGAATAAAACTTCTGCATTTTTTCCATCTCTTTGCAAGTAATTTTCCTGGCAGCAGCACAGCTCCCCAGGCAGCAGCATGCCATGAGTGACTGAAGCATGTGATCCAGCAGCAGGATGCCTTTTTCATGGGAATCCATGATTTTCTTAATGTTGTGTGTACTGCTTTTGCTTCACAACCAGCAATGCATACAGGGTTTTCTTACAGGTTTCTGCTCTTGTTCCCTTTAATGAACAACCCCATAAGAAACCTTGAGGATGTTTCTATTCTGCTCTTGGCAGGGGTTTTTGAGCAGATGCCCTAAAAAAAAAAAAAAAAAAAAAGGTTTAATAAAAGGTGTATTGAAAGAGAGATTGGACACCAAGAATACAGGAAAGGTGTTTGCATATCTGTAGGAACAACAGAAACAGATGAGTTTTGGTGATAATAGCAAGTAACAGTAACCTTGATAACACTTCACAGAGATGTTTGAGTTKCATGAGAGACGTTTTAAAAGGCTCCTTTATTAAGCCTCCGTAAGTCTGCAAAACTTTTCAGTAACTTTTTAGTTTTAATTCACTCAGATTTGCCAGATTTGGAAAGTGAGAGTTGCCAAGTGAGGTGTATTGTACAGAAACGAGTCCTTGCTTGCATCAGTGTTCCTAGCACGTTATTGCAGAAGTGTTGTGAGTGTCCAGGAGTATTTCCTGTGTTTGTCAGCCCCTGTGGTGTGTGCCTACAAGGGTCAGTCTGTAGACTGTGCAGCAGTCCTGGAATGCCATATATACTGTTGCTTCCAGGAATCAACAGTTTTATATTTCTCCCTTCGCCCCAGCTATTTTTATTAGATGGGTTTTTTTCAAATTTATAACTTCATATTTTCCCACGTAAGAGTTACTTAGTACCTCTTTCTCGGTATTCTTTTGGAAATTAACTGGGAAGTTAGCCCTTTTTTCATTGCAGAGTCACTGCCTAGTAAGAAGCAGAAATGAGGAATTGGWCATTCTTTAGTGCAATATTTTCTTGACCATGGAAATCTGTTCCTCTTTACTGTTGGTTAAGAGGCTTGGTGTAGTTCCTTCTTACATAAAATTATTTCAACTCRTATCTGAGCTATTACTGTCATAGTCCTGTATCACATGGTTATGAAATCTCATTCTCCAATTAAGTTATCAACATTCAGGTTCTGGTGTGTGTGTTATTGGCCTTTATTTTTTTGYTTGTTTGTTTTGATTTTGAGGATTTTTTTTTTCTTTTAAAAATATCTTAGTGATCCAGTTTTGGTGGTTCTGATGTGGTATGTGTAGTAGATTTAGTTGTACAAGGTGRTATTTTGATATTCATCAGATTGCTTCTAAATGTTGCTTTAAATATTGAAATTTGATTACTGAAGTAATTCACTAGTGAAAATTACTTATGTGACTCTAACGTTGTGGTTTTTAACTGAGTGTTTTCCTGTTCTTTYAGACTAGTTTTTAAAAGTGCAGTCATAAGAAGTATGCACACTATTTCTGCCACAGTCATAGCACTAAACTGAGTGTTTTTTGCTTGATGAATTTATGTTTGTTTGTCAGTGACGTGCCTGAGCCACATGACCTGCAAGATCACAGAAAACACATTAAATTCGTAATATGACCAAGTACCAGTTTGAAAATATTTCTGTTAGTTCTTAATTAGTTWTTTCCAATTCTAGTCTTCTCTGGACACCATAAGGATGTAAAATTTGTTACAAAATGAAAGAATGGCGGAAACAAAAAAAAATACAGTATCACTGTATAATAACTACACTGTTGTATAGCATAGCCTCTTAAGCCTTATACAGCTTATGTTAATAAAAACAGGACCACAAGACAAACAAGTTATTTTAATCTCTTTAGAACCTCAAACTCCTGATGGTTTTGACCTTCCTTGTCCCAGACCTATAAGGAATGCTAGTCTTTCCATTCAAAAACCAGGGTTTAATATGTGACTTCCTAAAGTMTATAGGTAGTTGTTAAATTATTTATTGCATATAAAAATTCCTAAGAACAAATTATATGAAGTTTRYATGTYGCCAGTCATCTCTGAAATTAGCAGTAAAATCAATCCCCTTATAGACATTCACCAAAAAATAAAAGTTTTTTTCCTGTGTCCCTTACTATTGCTTTGAAGCTTTCTAACTTGTCAGAAAATGTGGTMATGACAGTAGTGGCATGTCTGTTGGAGGATTGGATGAGGGTAATTCATCTCTATGTACACTTTAAAGGAGTCAGTATTCAGGAATTTAAGTTAAAATTTMGGGAGAGGAAGTAATGGAGATGTTYATATGYAGCAAAAATTCTTGCTCAATTTCCTAGAATCCTAGAATAGCGCATTTCATGGTTGAATGTGTTCAACAAAAGCACTTTCTCTGCTGTGCTTTATCCTGCTTTGTAGCTGCGTTGCTCAAAGTAAGTGTATTTGTTTATGAGACTGTGTGGCAACAGTGGTGACTCTTCAGCAGAGATTAAATTGAGGAACATGGTTTTGTGGTAGTGAGGGAAGTGATGGGAACTCCTTTTAGGTGTGGTGTCTTTAGTTTCGGGGAAAAAACGCTGGAACAATTGCTTTTCTTCCATATTTACAGTAATAATAGATCATTGTGGTTATGTAGATTGCTGAGAAAGGAGAAATGGGAGATGTTCACAGTGATTTCAAACACAAAGAGATTTCTTCCATTCCTGTCTAGAGCATGTAAAGTTACGAACTGGCAGTGCTGAGCCACTGGAGTGACAGCAGATGATTTTATAATAAGTAATTCAAATGTTTTGCTGCTTTCTGGAAATATATCAGCCTTACAATCAGTATTAAAACCTAGACTTAGTTAAAGTAGCCATTTGCATTTTATTGATGATCTTTGAAGATGTGGGCACATACTCAAAAGCAGTAGTTTTGCATATGGAAAATGACATAAGATACTGACGACACGATAGGGTCTGCTTTCTCACTGTTAATTAGATACATAATGGCAAAAAATACATTAATTTTGAATTAACATTACTATTATGTGTTAAAATATTTATCTAGAATGTGAAACCAATTCTCAAATTTATGGTTTTGGGCCTATCATGCATCCACAAATATTTAAGTGTRTCAACTGTGTCCACTGAAAATAACACTAAAGGAATCCAAGTTTCTGCTTCGTGGAACCGAAATCAGACTTTCTAAAAAATACTGTGTTGTAATTCCTAAAGAAACATCTGTTTGAGAAGGAAAAAATSTGAAGTCACAGAGCAGACTAATGCAAAACAAACAAACAAAACCACAACAAAAAACCCCAATGAATATGAAACACAAACTACATGCCTTTTAAGGAGCTGAAATAAAGAATTTTTGGTGMATATTCTGGAGAACTCAAGGTACAGAATAATGCTTCTTTTATTGCTTGATAAAGAGTTTCTCTGCTGGATGTATGCACCACGCCCTTTATCTCCTTCAAAGTGAAAAGGCAAAACCAGCTGTGAATGCAGAACCTGAAGCTTGTTGCAATGCTAGCTTGTAATGGTTCAGAAGTCTGCTTTTTTCAGTTCACAATTGCATGTATTGTATTGTGCTGAAGTTTTGTCTTCATTGGGGTAGATTATTTGTTGGAGTAGRCAATTTAAAGGATGTGCTGCTTCAAGAATTTAAAACAAATATATAAAGCAAACCATGATGTGTGCTACCTTTTAGCAGATTTCTGTTCTGTGGCGGTTGCAGTAACACTTTGCAAGGCTGAAGGTATAAAGAAATCCTCCTATTTTTAGTCTATATTGAGTGAGAAAATTAATTCCTTGTATTGTATTAGAAGTTGTATCTAATAGGAATACTTTTCACTCCCTTTTCTGTGGAGAACKTGTATGTGTGCTCGGAGGTACATTGACATTTACAGATTGAAGAATKAGCTTTTATTTTATTCATAATTATGTGTGAAAAGATAAAAGGATCACCTTAACTCAGTGTGGCTGTGTGTACTGATGTCTTTGGTATTATTTCCCTCAATTGTCACCTTGGAGGACCCTTGGCCCCTCTCTGAGCCAGTTATATTTCAATCTGTAATGTCTGGCCTTAAAGCAATCCCAAAAATTAGCTCCCAAGGTAGTTTCACAGCTCACTATTAAAGAGAGTCGCTCCATTGCCAGTAGCTCTTCCTACAGCCTGTTTCAGCTGTGGAGGCAGAGTCTTTTACTTTCTTAGTGTTAAAAGTTTGTGTGTGAACTCTCAGCTCTTTTGATGTTTCATTTTTTACRTAGAATAAAATACTTTAAGCATTCTGCTAATTATCTCCTCTTCTGAACCACTGAAAATAGAGTATGTTTTTTTCCAAGTACTGTCTTGTACTGGATTCGTTGCATTTTGTTCTCTTCTGCCTTCCTTTCCCTCAGATTCCTGGGAGARCTGAAGTTGGCTGAGGCAGCAGAACTGGGGCYGCAGTGTGGGTCACTGCATTGCACMTGTCTGCCTGGGCTGGGATTTTTCTGTGAGCAAATATTTATGGGGGTACATGTATTTGTGTGCTCTGCATATTGTGCTCCTCTTTGGCTTCGTGTCCTAGCACTGAAGGTGGTAGCAGASAGAGGAAACAGATGACAGTATCTGAGGTACTGGAGATACTGTGTACCTTGTTTGGTGTGCAGAGCTGGGTCACCATTCTAAAGATCAGGCTAAGGTAACTGACAAAAATCAATAGCCTGTGTATATACTCTCAGAGACATCATTTCCCAAGGAATTCCAGTCTCTCAAAGGATGAGAGATTTTTCAGTACAGAAGTGACAGTGGCTGTSCTTTCTTCCACATTAGAATTATTGGCGAATTCTTTTCCTTCAAATGTGGCTATTTCCTTCAATATATAACCCTAAATAATTATTTCAGGATTACTGGACRGATCTCTTTTCTTTTTTATTTTGTGGCCTTGAGCTGTCTTGATGTKTAATCTTCCAGGATATGTTGAAGTATTAATTTGTTTCTTTTTCTCTTCATGTTTTCACTTGGATTCCATTGCTTACTGTTTCTCACGTTTTTGGAAGACCTGAACAATAGGTGGCATGTTCTCATACCATGTAAACAGAATTTGTAAATTAGTGTTCACAACAAAAGAAGTTGGCTTRGTCTTAGAATGTGTAAGGGAAGGTTTCTTTCAATTTTCTGAGTCCCAAAAGTGCTTTGTTTTGTGAGGTCTGTCCATAAAGCAGGAATTGAGATGCGKGCAGTGTATGCAGACATAAGGCACAAAGCTGCTATGCAGGAGAGAATGCTCACCTCTGTTGTTTTAAGGGGAAGAGTTCCAGCACAGAGGGCATTTTTGAGAGTTGCTTCAGTGGTGAACGTGATTGTTTACTGACAGATATTTCAGTGGTCTCAGCAAGTGCATTTGGATGGACACCTCTCTTGTCAGCTTGCCCAGGTGGATGTTTAGGGGTGCTCTTTCTAATAAATGACTATTTGTAGCTGTATTTTGCACTAGAAAATGGATTTAGAACTTAGGCTGGAGACTGTCTAAATTGTATGCAATCGTTGCCATCACTCCTGTTTGCAGTCTTCGGGATTTTGTAAATATAAGAAAATGGAAAGTGAAAGAAAAAAGAAAGGGAAATTGTATTTTGATGTAGTGAAAATGTCTTTCTTCTGGTATATGGGCTCTACCAATTTACTAACCAACCTGCAAGATATTTTTTTTAATTGTTCATTCAGGAAATTGTTCTCCAGAACAGGAGATAAATTTATTACTCACCGAGTTTAAATCAACAGAAGAAATTGTTCTGGTTTGTGTGTGTAGTGGGGTTTTGTCTTTTGGCTGTGAGGACYAAACCTCAGAGGAGACAGGCTGTTTTGTTAAGTGAGCCATTTCATCCTGTTACTTCCCCTTCAGAGACAGAGAGGCCTGGTGTTGTGTATKTAATTGCCAATAACCTGAGAGCCCTTGATTAACGAAGCTGTGTGCATTGCAATTCAGAGAAGTTAGTACAGAAAAGACAGGATTTAGTTTGCTTTCCCCTGCCAAAGAGGAGCTTACAGGAAAACTGTGGCAGGCTTTGAAGGTTTTTTTTGAGGTTTCTAAAGAAAATTGCAATAAACATCTTGTGTTTTTCTTGTAACGCATACTTAGTGTTCGAAAACACTAGTGTAGCATAAGATGRGCATTCTGGCCTTGTGGTAGAATTACTAAGGCTCTACATCATGCTTGGTGTTGGTATGGGTCAGCTGGAGTAAAACACAGTAAGCTCAAAGAGTAGATGACAGTTGTACTTTCAGGAGGGACTGTCTTGAGCTTTTGGATGCTGAGATGCCACCCTTTGTCAGTATTTGTATCGTTGTTTTCTAACGCATTTCTTTGAGTTGAGGGGCTGTATAATTGCTGCTTTGTAGTTTTTATGTTCAGAGTTGGGCTTGGTGATGCAAACTTCAAACTGTATCTGTAACATCTGTTACTCTCAATTTGCTCTCAATTCTGTACCTGAAAAGCAAATATGAGCATACAAGAAGTGAAAAGACCCAAGTTAGAACCTATAGTCACACGTCTAAAATAGAATGATTCCATTTTGATTATTTGGCAGGATCTTTAAATTAGAGGGTTGTCATTTTGCATYCAGGTTAGTCTACTTTGTACTTACTGTATTTTTTTTCAATTTCTTTTTAATTGAGCAGGTTTGTGTTAGGAAGTAGAATTTGTTCCCTGAGCTGTCCTCTGTACCTCTTCTACTTCATATAMATGTGAGATAGCTAAATATAAATCATCCTTCCATAAAGTGCTAGAGTAGGAGAGGGAACATAAGCTATTTTATCCTTTCTGAGGGACAGGAGTATGTATTGAGGTAGACAGCTTGGAGCATCTCATGCATATTAGTGATTTCTTTGTCAATATCTTGTGTTAGTATATGTGAAGGAGATGTAAAACWGTACAGCTTTCCTTTTCTCCACCAAGGGAACAGAAAGCAATGGGAAGTCCTACAAGGCTGCTGCACCTTCTCCCCACRCTTCATAAGTGTGTTCTTAAAATTGTAGTTATGCTTTAAATTTATTGGAATTCTGGTTATATTCTCTTATCAGGACACCCTACAGAATCAATACAGCATCATTTATAAGAATACAAATGCGGTGGAAATATTTCTATTTGTATTTGAAAACAGAGMCTATATTTAAAGCAAACAAGCTTCAATTTAAATATGTAGGGTAATTGGAATGGTAGGTCTTGAGAAACCCCACCCATTTTCTATGCTGTCTACTTTAGACCAAGACAGCCATTTTCCTATTGTATAGAGGATTTAAAATTCCAAGGCCATTTAAATYTGCCTAACGAGACTTCTACTTCATTTTGCCACTGGGATGAGAACATACATGAGGCAGTTTATGGAGGCCTGTCTCTGTCTGCATRTGAACCTATATGACATCTTTACAATTTTAACCTCTTGTTCGAAAATACTCTGGGTACGAGAAACTGAGTATCTGATACTGGAATTTGAGTGTACCTTTCCCAGTAACAGATAAGCATGTGTAGCACGGTGTAAATGATGATTAATGCAGTAGTTGTTTATAATACAGTTRTTGAGTTGATTTCTTTTCAGAAGCCTCCAGACTGAATGAATAGTGTTTGATGCATGGAAAACTTTGACACTACTTTTTCCTGTATTTGAAAAACAGTGATAAAACAGCCTGGTTGTCGAAATGTCAGAGTTTCTCTTTGACATTTAGAGAAAAGTTTCCATTTTCTGATTTGTTCTATTGTGGCTTTTTTTGATATTGAGCTTCTTAGAGAAGATACAAAAAGTCATTAATTSAGCTGTAATGCTTCATTTCTGTATCACAAATGCAGTTGAAGTTTTCTGGTATTTATAACAGTGTCCTTTAAAGAGTGCTGTTGATGGATACATTGCTTCTAAAACATGTGAATCTTGGCCTTTGAACATTTTTTTGGAAACTGGACATGTAGCTGGAGGGGGAGAAGAAGGAGTGGGAGGTTGAAACCTGAAAACGTGCAGAAATGTTTGGGGTTTTTTTCTGTGTAACAGAAGAAACTTAGTCTGCTGAATTCCTTAGTAATAAAGAAGCAAAGACAAATTAATTTGAAATTATAAAGGTAATAATAAATAACATAAAACTAAATTAATGTCTGATYTGAATATTCCAGCTGTCAAGAAGTTGTGTTTATCTCTGTACTGAGTTGCGTTATGATGGGTTTTTTCTGAAGAATTTTCCTGAAAATTTAATTGCTTCTTTCTTTAAACAATTTTAGTTTRAAACAGGCACTGTACACTTTGCTTCCTTATTAACTGTATGCATTAATATGCAATAGAATTCATTGTTGTGGTATTCAGAGACTAATAATTTATTTCTTAAATAAAAAAGGATCATTGTTTTTAACTGCATCTGTATSAAGTCAGATGGAATTGCAATTTTGTTAGAATACACAAAAAAATAACGTTAACTATCTGAAATAAAAATTGGTTAAAATGTTGAATAAATATTACTTCTAAATAAAAATTAGTTTTGAGAAATTTGCTTGTTTCTGCTGCATCTTACAGAAAACACTTTATTAGTAAATGGAATGAAAAATTCTGGTTGCCTTGTCTTTGAAGATTTTTAGAACAAGGAGGGTTGTTCTGTAAAATTTGATTTAATGTTTGGGGGCACTAAAACATACCTCCATTTCAGCTGAAATTTGTTTCTTAACTTTTTTTATAACTATCTGAAATTAGCGGAATTTGTTTTTTTTCTAGGTATTTATATTGGGAGTTYTCCTAGTTCATTTCTTTGACTTCCWCAGATTGACAGCCTCRAACTTGTTTATCATGAATCTTTCAGCTTTTTTAATGGAAGTCGTTGTTTTAAAATACAGTAATAAGATTATATTTTTCAGCATTCTGGAGTGCTTTGTTTCAGTTTSAATTGTAATGGGATTACTTTTAAAGAACAAAACCCATTATTATAAAAAACTGATGAAAATTTAAATATTTTTATTAAAAATGTACTGTACTCATGCTTCTTGTGTGGATTTTGTGATTTTTGGGGTTCTTTGGGTTTTTTAAATAACCATAAAGCAAGTAGTACTCTTAAAAACATTTTATTCTAGAGGGAGGGTACCTAAATTAAAATGCATTAAAGTTTGTATGAAAAGTTTTACAAGTAATTGCCTTGTTGCTTTGGGTTTTTTGTTGAGGTTTGATTATGGTGTTTTTTTTTTTTTATAGTTCTGAGGGTAATGGTCAGTAAAAAAAAAATTAAGCTACTGGATAATTCCTGTTTCCGATGAAAGATCCTTTCTAAAATTCTTTTTTTCCATAAATTTTCAAATGTTCATGTTAGGTTTAAAACCCATACTTTGACGGCCTGTGTGAGTGTTGCGAGTGTACATGTGTCCTTTCCAGCTCTGATGTCAGTTGCTGTATTTTGGCTAGGTGATACAGCATAATTTAGTTTTTTAATTGAGAAAAAGATTGTTGCATTTGTAAATAGACTGTGAAAGAGAGTACCTGTTGGTATKTGATGCACCATTAATTCAAGATATCTCTTTGATGACTCTTATCTTGCTCAAGTTACTTTTTCTGCAAATTTACARTTTTGTAGTAATATATAATAACTGATGGAAAACTAATTTCAAACATAAAAGGTTGAATACATGATAGGAAAATTAGCTCTGACTTGTTATGGTAAAAACTCTATTAAGATATGTAAATACAGCAATAGATGAAAATGTACAAATAGTTGGCTTCCTAATTTGCCATGGGGAGAACTAACAACTTTACTCAGCAGCATTCATTTTTATATTTCCAGCTGCCTATTTAGACTTAAAATTGGCTTCTCCAACGTTGATACAGGATATTTGAAGAACAATGTTTTATAGAACTCTAGTCCCTTAAAGAGGAAGTAGTTTTCAAAACTCAGTTGTGTTGAGACATTTTTGTTGGTTTTGCAGTGTATTCTATAGATTAAAGGTCACTTTTGGAGGAGGGTGTCCTTCCCTAACTGTTCTTGATACTTGAGTAAGAAGTTACTGTAGGATTCTTAAGGAGTTGTATTATTGTATTTAGTGGTATGGTCTTTTTCATTGAATACTGAATTGAGGAATTCTGTTTTGGAAATTTGGTGTTGCACTTATGATTCATTTCTCAAAGCAATAGTTTTCTTGTACTGCAACATTTTTCTGAAAAGGTGGTTTAGTTTGTTTTTGTCCTGTGATTTTGATTTGATGTGCAGGTAAGCTGCAAAAACTATTTTTGCTCATCATTTATGTATTAAATTTATGTGTGAAAATCAGAGAAGGTTTTAGAAAAGGTAGATGGGGAGAATTCAGATGACACTAGCCAGCAATTTCTCAGGAATTGCCATTTTGTATTGAGTAACCTGTTTTGTGTACAGGAGATTGAAGAATGGAAAATTCAGTAATATCAAATTGACTTCAGAAAAAGTCAGGTATCAAATCAACTTAAAATTCCTTTAAAAAAGAAATGCAAYTCAAGTTAATCTACGTATGAGATTTTACAAATTTAGGGAACAGTCTTGGAAGGGGATGCTTGAGAATTTGAGTGCAAATACCTTTAGTGTTTGGTTAATATTAAGCGGAACTTAAAAACCGTGAGTATGGGTAAGCCTGCAGAGATGTTCTTTCATCTCTGGCGATGATCAAATGCAGTTAAAATACAAACTGTGGTCACTTCTCAGCTTCAGACAGGAACATGGAAAGACTCGCCAAATAAAACTTTGTAAAATTGGGAAGTTGTCTGTTTTGTAATTAGGCTTTTTCTAGCAAAGGTAGTATGGAATATTAAACCATGGTTAGCAAATGGAATACAAATTTTTACTAATGGCAAAAAAAAAAAAATCCCTTTCTATGCAGGTGTTATATATGTGTTTAATAAAGTATGTTTTAAGATAACATTTTAAATGCAGTTAAACGTTTTATCCTGTGAAGCAATCTTCATAGAGATTGTAGCTCTGCAGCTTTGTTTCAGTGYCTTCAACAAAGACAGAAGAGAGAGAGAAATCTGTTTGTTTTTAGCAGGAGAAGGCTGGGCAGTGCTGTCTGATAGGTGGCCAAGCTTTGGTCCAGGAGTATGGCCAGCATGGCAGGAGACACATGTAAGGGGAGGGGAGCTGGCACTGTCTCAGCATCGGGCCAAAGAAGATAAACCAGAAGAAAATTCCACCACTTTGAGCTTTGAGCGCTTTGAGGCTTGGGGGAGCTCAAGACATTTCCTAGGGAAGTCTAAGGAGGATGAGGTGGGAAGGCTGTAAGCGCGATGGGGMGAGGGAATCAGAGGTGCAAGCTCAAGGACCTTGTAGGTACAATGGGAAGGCTGTCTCAGGGACAAACTGGTAATGAAGGGGTGTTTGCACAATGGAAATTTAAATGACAGGAAGCAARTTCATAGGAAACTGGTCTTCAGCCTGCTGCTCAAAAAACAAGCTATTCTTTAGAGCCRCAGCTGAGCTAGGAAAGGAAGACAGCACGTACTGATGAGACAGGCACGTTTCTGAGTTTCCCTAGGACTAACCTTGGGGCCAGAGGATTTCTTTCACTGCAGAGAGGAGGATTTGCAGTGGGTCCCTTCTCTGGAAATGATGCTAACCAGTTGATTCTCTTTTTTTKGTCTCAATAATATTTCCTAAAAATCATACCCGCTCACATCACTTGGTAAARTATTTATAAGAGGAAAAATTAACTAATTAACTGTGGGTTACTTGTAAATTGTGAATAGTGTTACTTCCTATGAATCACAGTAGCAAGACACACTTTCTTCTGCTGTTTTGCAATACTTCCTTCCACCATTTTCCTCACTTGAAAGCTAATCTCTTGCTTTCAATTACTCCTTACAACAATTATTTGTGTTACAAAGGATTATGACTTCAGGTGAACTGTAACCAGTGCATCAGGATAGGAAAAGCACAGTTCTATTTCATTCGTGATAGGTTTTCATTAGAAGAAAGACAATAAAAAGTGCCAAAATTAAGACTACAATCGYAAGTATATTTCTATGTGTACCTCCCAAAGTTCTTGAATGTTTTGTTTTCCATGAAATTCTTTATATGTGTTTCATTCCATTGAGACCTAAAAATAGAGATCCCCTTACAAATAGTAGTAAGTGAACATTTCTGTTAGTAGTAAGTAATGGTAGTGTTTACTCTTCTAGAGATGACTCATGTAGWTTGTGCTTTTTTTAATGTAGTTGTGTTTTTTGTTTAGATGCATATACAAATTTTATAATTGTCTTAACTTTATTCTTGCTTAGCTGTGACAAGCCATCCTACTAAATTATATTTTTAGACTTGTTTCCTGAGGAAATGAAGCTTACACTAGTCATGCTGTCACAGTCAGCTGTCATCATCCGTCCATCTGTCCATCCTTGATAACTCAGCCAATTTTAGGCAAACTTGACAGACTGGCTGAGATAAACTAACTAGTTTTCTCCAAGTCTCTGCCTGGGAGGGTCACTGCTGGCATCCCTCACTGGAGGAGAAGCCAGAGCAACCCCAGCTGTCTGCTCAGTCCAGGCAGAGCTGAAAAGCAGTGGAGCACTGGGCATCGTGCTTGGCTGGCCAGCCCAACAAAGGTAGGGAGGAGGGCAGCACCAAGGTGCTTTGGAGTATGGAGTATGCCTTGAAGGCATTTTGGWGAKGGCTGTGGGAAGCTGGAGATMTGAGAAGGACCTGGGGATGTGAAATCAGTCATATGGTAGGGAGATTTATTGTGAATCTTGCAGGACATGAGGGAGGCAGAGGAGGAATAGCTCAGCAGGAGGAGAAAAAAGAGAAAAACAGGAACAGATTTCCTTCATTCTGCTCATGGAACAACTTGTTTCCTCTTCAGTCATGGATGCAGTTRTGAGTGTTGCAACATCACATAAAAAATGGCTGTTGAATAATGTGGTGCCCTTGGCTGTGCTTGACTGCAGATGGGTCTTTGCATAGTTTGTTACTTTGGTCAAACCAACTGGAAAGTCTTTGGTGCACATTGCTGCTATTGCAAAAGGTTAATTATTACCATGCTATCAGCCTTAAAAAGTTTGTTCATTTGAAAAGTTAAGCTTAAACTAAAGAACTCCAATTGCTTTTATTGATAAAAACTAGAAACTTTACTATGTGTTTTTGTTTTATTTTCCCAAATTTGTGRTGATTTGTGTTTAATGGGGAGGATAGGAGGGAACATTTAAAATATCAGATGCACCTTTGGAAGGTTTGTGAAAAAATATGGAATTTATGAAAGTCCAAGTGAAAGAAGGTGCTTGAATGATAACTTTTTCCTAAAGTTTTAGATACCTTTATCAGATTCCAAAGGGATTTTTTGAGAAATTTTGGGGTGTTACCTGTTTGTCAACAATTTTTTCTCTAGGTACTTCAGTTTATGGCACTTTCTTGTCACACTACATCCTCATCTCTCACAGTTATTTCTGTGCTCTGAGTGTCAGCTAGATAGGCCAGCTACTTCATCATCTACTGCTTTTTTTTTTATGTTATTAGTTCTTCTGCTGTAATTCCAAGAAGTATACTGCATATCTTCATTAGTGAGCAGATAAAAGCCTAAATTTTTAATCTGGAATGTTCAGTCTCAGTGAAGTGCTTTATGTAGAGTGAATCTATTGAAATACAGTTGCTTGTTTTCCATGAAGTTATAACAAGTAATTTCCCCCCTTTCTTAACAGAACGACCCTTAAGTTGTGGTTGTTTATATTACTGTAATTTAATGCTCATTAGTTCTGAGACATCCTTGTCTTTTTGGTTAAAAATGGTCTCTAAACTGATGAAAATTTCCAGTCTTGGCAGAGATTAGAGTCTGACCAGCTTCTGATTAGTGCTCGCTTGTACACTCTTTTCCTGCGATTGTCTCCCCTAGTACAATAAGCTGCCCTCCCTCATTTTGCCTGAAAGTGCAGCCACTGGATCTYGGCTGGAATGATGTAGTTAGAATGACATTAGGATGTAGCAGGCTCCAGCAGGAAACAAGGCACTGCTGGGGAAGGTCAGGAAACACTTTAGGATCATCAGAATTTTCTGCCATCTTCTGAGACATAGGACCATGTATTAGTTAATGTATTTAACCATTCCAGACAGTGTTCCCYGCATGGTTATGTTTGCACTGTTATTCTGTGCTGTACACACTGTACCAATAACTGTGAAATAAGCATAGAAGTTTTGTGCTGAACAAACAGCTTTGCATTGTAAATGGAAGTACATATATATCTAAATACATTACAACACACTTTTTTGCAGTGARGTGGCTGAATTGAATAGTTCTGACTTGTTAGAAACAAAATAGCATGCATCTCTTTATTTTGGATTATCTGAATAAACAAAAGCATAGTACCTTTATTTATGCTCCTTCGATTAAGTATTCCATAATCAGAATGTGTGCTTTTGTGTCTCAACTAAATCTCTCACCTGCCAGCCAGGCTATAGGAGTATGGAGAAAAGTACAAATGCTCCTRTTTCTGTGATGGTTTTGCTTTTGTCCCTTGCATGACATTTTCAGTGTTGCTTGGTTGTGCTATACTGGGACTTCATCTTCCATTTTCGCAACTTTTACAAGTGGATTTCCCAAGAGAGGGCTACTTGTTCACTTTATTATTTTKTTTCTGTATAAGCTTAAGAAGGAGTTGCTGCAAAAGTTTGAAAAGAACACCAAGTGTGCTGTGCAGTTAGTCTTCTATATTTAAGCAGTAATTAGTATGGATCCTCTAATTAAGAAAAAAAAAAGTGTTTATTGTTGTTGTTTCTTTTGTACATTGTATTTCACACTGTAATTTAAAGCCATGACAMGACATCAGAATTTACAGATTACAGGGAAACACATGCAAATAGTCTTCCTCATCATCAGGTTTATGCTATTACAGTGCATGATGAAATGAAGGTGAAAGAGGTGTGGATTTCAAAAGGGGAGTTGCAGTTGGAAGGAGTTGCATCAGTACCTGCCTGGGTAATGCCRGAGCAAAGAGAKCAAAACAATCTACAAYGACACTTCAGCTTTTATTTCTGTGCTCWTTAATTTTTGTAGATTTTCTTTCACTTTTTGTTTGAGCCAGATTAAAGTCATCTCTAAAATTAAAAGGCATAGTCATTTGACTGGAATTTAAAGATATGTAACAGCAAGCTCAGAAACCTGTCAGTGATTAGCTGTTCTGCTAGTGCAGAAATCACTGTGTTTAAGTGTGTTTAAACTCTGGTACATCTGAGGAGAATAGAAGTAATTATAACACAAATTGCTCCTTACCTAATGRTGCATCAGCTGGATGTTAACAAGAATCTCTTAAAGGTGTTGCTATTTCCTGACTATGTGGTGTTACAGAAGAGAACTCCATTTAGCAGCATTGTTGAAGTGAGGGAGCACCGTGTCACCAAATGCAGCGTTTGCAATCTGGGGATGAGCATTCCAAGTGACCACTTTACATTTCTGTCTTTTACAGGCTTGGGAAAAACCAAGAGAAAGACAAGTGCGAGAGACGCCTCCCCCACTCCCAGCACAGACGCAGAATACCCTTCCAACGGCAGCAGCGCCGACCGGATTTACGATCTTAACATTCCCGCCTACGTGAAATTTGCCTATGTCGCCGAGAGGGAGGATGAGCTGTCCCTCGTTAAAGGGTCCCGAGTGATTGTCATGGAGAAGTGCAGCGACGGCTGGTGGAGAGGTAGCTACAACGGACAGATCGGCTGGTTTCCTTCGAACTATGTGGTAGAGGAGGTTGAGGAGGCAACTGCAGATTCACCCAGCTTTCTCAGCCTAAGGAAAGGWGCTTCCATGAGCAACGGCCAGGGCACCAAAGTACTCCACATTGTTCAGACACTGTACCCATTCAGCTCGGTCACAGAGGAAGAGCTCAATTTTGAAAAAGGGGAAACAATGGAAGTCATCGAAAAGCCAGAAAATGACCCAGAATGGTGGAAATGTAAAAATTCCAGAGGTCAAATTGGTCTTGTTCCTAAAAACTATGTAGTAATCATTAGTGATGGTCCTACCATGAACACTTCCCATCCACCTCAGATAAGCTACACAGGACCATCTTCAACCGGACGGTTTGCTGGAAGAGAGTGGTATTACGGGAACGTTACCCGGCACCAAGCAGAATGTGCCCTGAACGAAAGGGGAGTGGAAGGAGACTTCCTTGTTAGAGATAGTGAATCTTCGGTAAGTGGTGCTTAGCCTGCAGGTTTGTAACTCCCCTGCGTGGGTTAGCAAGCGTGGCATCTAACAGAATCCCTGTCTTTTCACCCTTAAAGAAGTGAGCAGTGCCTCAGCATTTCCAGCCAGTACCCTCCTGCTTGTGASAATTGGTGTCTATTCGTAAAGTGCAGTGACATTTACACTGAAATTCAACAGCTGTGATCTCTATTATCCAGGGGGTTTCTAATTAGTGGACAAGCAAGTAAATATTTTGGGTTTCCATTTGGCTTTTCATGTGTTTCTCATGCAACCCTCAAATTCAAAGCACTACGAGATAAAATAATACTAGTTGTTTGAAAATTTGGCCATTGATTTGATCTTAAAGCTAATTTCTAATAGAATCTTTGCATTGGTCAGTTCTGTTCTGCTTTTAATTGAATAATTACATAGGTTCTTTATTAATTAAAATCCCATATTAATACATTTTGGTCTACTTAGATAATTCAGGTTGTAATAAGGTAGAGTTATTATTGTATCTAATTGTTAAGATTATGATAYACAACAGAGAGGGTCAAGTCAGCAGCTCTTATGCCTTTTAAATTGAGCTTTGATGACATCAGAGGGATCTGAGTAATGCTGGTTATGGTTCATATGGTAATTCTGGAAGTTCAAATTTAAAATTCAACTGAAAGGACTTTCATGTATGCTGAGGCCAGAGAATTTGCAGTGAAAGCACTAAAATTTAATTATCCCTTGGCTGTGATTTTGAAAAGGTGACAGATTTAAATCTTACATCATATGTAACATTGCCWAAGTACAATTTTTAACACACCCTGATATTTTTATCTGAAGACACTATTGTCTGATTAAATTTCAGGGACCTCTCCTTAATGAATTTGCTCTGCAAAAAAAAAACGTGATAGCTATTGAACTACCCTTTCTTTGAAGCTCTGTGTCATTGAATTCCTATTTCTCCTTAATTGTAATCATTAAACAAAGGCAAATGCAAATAAACCACAGGAGAACAGGAAGAAAAATAGAGATTAAATAAAAATAAACCAAAGGAAGACAAGAAGAAAAATAGGAATTTAGAAATCATGACTGGTTTACAGAGGCTGAGAGGAATCAAGTTTATTTAGTCAACAGAAGAAAAGACTGATGTGGAATACACAGTCTTCTAAAATGTAGAAAGCCACTGGAGGATTATGGTAACCATTAAATTACACTAGTTCTGGGGTTTTTTTTCAACATTCTTTTTCTGTCAGCATCCTGTCTGATAGGGGCAGGCGGAATACTGGATGTGGTGGATTCTTGACATGTCTATCCAGCTGATAGAAGCTCACTTTGAGATCTAGAGGCTGCATTGTGGTTTATCCTGAGACTGTAGCTGTCAATTTCCTTTCATCTCTTGGGAAAGTGCCAGAAGGAGAGTTTGAAAATCAATCCATTACTTAAAATACAAAAATGCTCATGCATTTCTCAGTGCATGACATGTCACAGTGACCACTATGGCTTGGGTTTTTTGCTTTTAAGTGTATTCCTCTGTCTCTGGAGCACATAAAGTACTTGGAAAAAAAATGCAGTAACCCTTTAATTTAATGTGACATCGTAGCACTAAATCTTTGTATTTAAAGCAGTTTCAAACTTTCTGCCTGCATTGTTGCTGGAGAAATCATTGCTTTGGAGTACAAAAAGATTTATTCAGAATGTGCTCTTCAAACTATTTTCAGCATCTAACAGTGGGATAACAGAAAATTTATTCAGTTCATATCACAGCAAGTTTTTTGCACACCCACAGGAAAGAAAAGAACTGCTGAATGGAGGAACTTACCTCTTTCTTTTTTGGTACTCTTTATCTGGTCTTGCAAACCCTGTATTTGAGACTTTTTTAGGAATGAGAAAACTGTAATTAGGCATGTAAATGCTTCCTTTCTATTGGTACTACATGAGAGTTTTAACTTCTATTAGGTTTAAAGAAATAATTTACTGCATCTCAAATGTTCATCTGCCCTAATCTCTSTGTATCATTCCATTGTATAGTGTGTTAATGTATGTGAATTATAAAACACAGGGAATGCTAGTTTTTTTCCCCTGGAGTGCCACAAGTGATATAGTAAGTGAATGGGCATATATGATAGCATTGAGAAAAGGTTCATAAAAGATCTATTTCAAACTTATTATGTATGGAAAAAAGAAAGAGTTTAGCAATAACTCATAAATTTCTGCCAGTTGCTGCATTTCACGTGTGTGACTACAGACGTTGTTCTTGCTGTGGCTAAAAGTCACGAGGAATGTCTGCACAATCCGAGCAGAAGATSTTAATTAGAGAGAACAGACTGAGCAGAGCCAAGTTGTCAGCTCTSTGGTTTGCTCATCCGACACCAGACCGGTACTTCTCATTACATTGTGTTGTTAACTCACCTATTAAAGCTGTGGATGCAGGGGTTATTCCTTTCTAAAATGGTCCATAGATAAAACTGTGAGTCATCCTGCTAACTTTGTGCCTGATTTTTGACCTGTTTTAGTTTTCTGTAGCCTTCCATCACCACAGTTACAAAAATTCATCTGTATAAAAGTTTTCCTTAGATTTCAGTTTTGCTCTTGTTACTGAGCTACAAAAATCTCTCCTTGAATAGATGAAGGTTTGTATTATTCTGTATTCAYTTGATAAGACTGTCATGTTTTTCCATTTCAGGTGTTAGTAGTTGCAAGATTTTACAATGTTTCTCTAGGTTTAGCATAGCAGATGTTTGTCTCATCACTTGATTCCTTTAGTCAAAAATACTCTGCTCAATAACACACCTACAGGATGCWGCCATAGTGGAGAATAACCTGAGGTGAACTCTATAAGGTAGCTGGGAGCCTGATTATCTTCATTAATTACGAAATACTATTATTAGAACCATAAACTTGTTTGAACCATTTAAGCCCATAGTTTATGTAACAGGCACAGTTACCTACTGATAACATTATTACCAGCTCTGTTGGTAATGTCACCTTAGTTTTGGAGCTCTGAAGAAGAGCTGGCATGTGCCTAGTTAGAAATACTGCATGATTTGTTCTTTTTATTGCAGGCTGCTAGGTTGATGAAACCTGTGGTTTGTCTCATTTAGGTAGCACTCCTGAACAAAAAAATGCAGATTTAACCTATGCAGTCTCTGTATAGCCATTTACTGGATTGYAGGCTCTTCAGTGGTCAGATTTTTGTTCCGTCTGTGTAGTTCCTAACCCAAGACAAACAGATCCTGGTGGTCTTGTTTGAGTGAGTGATCACCATGCTTTGAAGATCTCAGATTTCACTGAGTAGAGAACTAAATTTGGGTTGTTTTGTTCAGATTCACACCAGGAAACAATTGTGCTCACTAGTGCTGTAGCTAACAGGAAGCAGTAGCGTGTCACCTCCAGCTTCTGAGCAGAGCCTTTGCTGCAGWCACTCTTGGACTTCAAAGGGAGCTTCTGTCCGAACTTGTGGGCCCCTTGCACTCCTCTGCAGGTAGATGTAAAACTGGTGATCAGACAAACAACGGTGCTTCGTAGTCGTATGAGGTCTTCTCGTGAAGCAGAGGTGGTGTCATTTTTTTCAGACTATGAGTKAGCTATGCAAATTTTTGGATGGTTCCAGGAGCAGTTATTTGTTAGGAAGTGGGGGCTACCTTCTGCTGGTAGCATGGCTGCATCCAAGTTACAGTAAGCCATCCTGAACAGAGTTGCAAGGTATAGTTTTAAGATGATACTCAGATTTGTCGATGTATTAACATTATATTGAGGACTGTAGGTGTGGCTGGATTTGTGTCAGTTTTTTGARATAATATTTGGCTTTTCTGTTCTTTGTCTAGCAATAATCACAATAGAGGGAGGAGGCAGAGGTTGAGAGTTTATGTGTTTTCTGAGGTGTTAATTCTGTAGCATTCAGAGTGTCCCATATTTTCCTAGTGTTTTAATCCTGCACCTGTTTGATAGAAGAAATGAAATGTGGCAACTGTTTAAAAATTGAACATTAGTCCTGTTCTGTCATGAAGTGATTGATGAATGCAGCAGATATGAGGAGAAAGTTTTTCTTTGAAAACTGGCATAGGGTAATATCCTAGTGGTTTATTTTAAATGGAAGAACAGAAATCTTATTAGAACCATATTTGAAGATCAACAGTACCAATTTGTATTTCTGACCTGTGTAATACTGATTTTAGATCATGATCATTACATAGGGAGGAGAATGGTATTTGGTTATATCCAAATGAAATAGAAGGGGTAGGAAAGGTAATTAACCCTCTCAGATGGCTCTTTCAACCCTGACCTTCGATCTTTGAGTTCTGACTTGGGTTTTTTGGCTGGGTGATTGAGTAAGAGGAGACCTGAGGGAAAACTTGGGTATGGAAGTGGAAAGAGTTGACTAGGGGAGCCCTAGGGCAAGCTTGCTGATGGGAGCTCAAAGAATCCAGAAGAGTTTGAAGAATGAGTGCATGAGAGTATCTTTCTTGGAGAADGGGCATTGGCAAATGGAATTGGATTGAAAGGGAAAGTTTGAAATAAGTTACRGGATCAGTAAAAGGCTTCCAGAAGGAACTCTCTTTTTCCTGTTTCAGTTGTTTTTCCTTTTATTGCTTTATAACTTGCTTTCATGATAGTTTTCAATTGGGTTTTTTTTTTTAAAAAAAGATAGTGCAACTCCTTACTAAAGAAATAAAATTCAAGGAACATCATCCTACCTCTTGTTTTCCACATGCTGTTAGCACCAGCTAGCTTATGGTCATCTCTAGTTATAAGCAGGTGTTAAAAAAAGGAATTGGAAACAATTCAAARTAATACTACACCTGGACTGTAGGTGCATTAGAGCTAATCTTTAATTTTCTGGTTTAGGAATTGATTTAAATTCAGGTTAGGTTTTTCAGGTTTAGGTCTTTCCAATTAAGATGGTGCAGAAAAATTCMAAGGTTCCCTTCCACAAAGCTATGCTCTGTAACTCTATTGCAGAATCATGAACTCTTCTGTAGTTTTACAGGATCGAAGCTTACTTSTGATGTGCCTTTATTTGGTGTATGCAAGTCTTTTATTCCTGGAAAAGTTAGTTTGTAAACATCMAAATGAAGCAATTAATTTAAGAGGGAGAAAAGAGAAAAATTGGCCAGCACTTAGAACAAAATAGCTTAAACAGTAAATAAAATAAACAGACTTGGAGCAAATCCAGAGAAGACAGCAGGGAGCCAATTCAAACTGCATCAAACCAGCATACTTTGAAATGATAATGTTAAGAGCAATAGTTTATTTAGAGATTTTTTTATAGTATTTTTAATGAATTTGCATTTTTGTTAGGGCAGGAWGGAACCAAAACAAAAACAAGTCCAATTGCTTTTGCTGTTCATTCTTGAATCCTATAGAAGTTACTGCTCTAAGACCAATAAAGGGTTTCAGGATTTTTGCAACAGCTGTTTGAGCTCTTCCATCTCTTTGCACCGGATGATGACTCTCAAAAGAGTTAGATCAGCCTTTCCGCCTTTTAATTTTTTTTTAATTAAATCAGATAATGAAAAGAATAAACTTTGTAACATATTCTGCAGAAAATATGATAGTTTCTTCTACTTATGTATCARTCTAACTAGCGCAGGCTCCATGGCTATGGAGAATAGACAGTAGTTCATGAGAAATGTTCATTCACTAAGTTTATAATAAAATGGCAGCAAGAGTATTTAATGAATTATGTAGATCACCTCACAAGGGTAGAAGTCTGACCTGGGTCATAGGACAGTAAGTCAGAGGTCYAGCATCTCTCTGCCTATCATTAGCACATCGTTTATGGTCTAGAAATATTGACTCTTAACAGATATGAGAAGCTTTGAAAGCTCATAATTTTGACATGCAATAAACAACTGTGCTTTGTCAGAAAACATTAAAACTATTGTGAGAGCAAAGTGATTATTTCACTTATTTTAAAATTTTTATCATAACATTTTTTCCTGTTCCTAAAACAAAAAAAAAAGTTTGGTTCAGATTATGAACTTCCCATTTTTAAGTTTTTCTGTTTTAATTGAGGTTGTTTCGGTTACTGGTTTTTGTTTAATGTAGACATCACCCATGGAAGCAGCAGAACTTAGTCAGCAAGATTTGATACTATTTTTTGAATCCTAAACAGTTAATCTGTACATGCTGCCTCAGTCTGTCCTTGGAGAGACCCTCCAGACCTGCCTGTGTTCAGGGCACAGCAATCAGCACACTGCCCAGAGCCCATGCCCTAAATTTCTCCTCCATGAGCCCAGAGTCACAAAGCTCCTGCAGAGCTTCATTTGTGCAGTCCTGTGCTTTGTTACTGTTTAATGGCTGCTTCTTGGAGCTGTGGAGATTCCACTGGTCCCAGGCCTGTGTGGCTATGGATGCTGGAGGGTTTGTCCACACTGCGTTCAGGGCCTTAACCACAGCAAAGTGTTTGTACAGCCAGGTTAGCTTTAACCCAGTGTGGGGTAGGTGCTGAAAATAAGCCAGTCTTGGYGTGTGTTGTGTGCAGCCTTCTTTGTGATGCACCTGAGGCAGGAGCTTAATATCAGAGATAGCTGGCTTAAAATAGAAGTTTTTAAGCTTGGAGTTAGGGATGGATGACAGAGCACAAAATGTATCTTGGGTGGAGCATTGGAAATCCCAAAGATACACTCTTATGCACATTTTTTTCCATCACTTTCCCCCACCCTTTCCAGTCCCCTCTTGGCARTCATGGAGAGTGTTCCATATATTTTGAGCCAGTGGCTGCTCAATGCCAGAGGAAGCCTTCCTGATGGAGCCTGCACTGACCGAGCCAAAGCCCAGTAAAACTGGATGATAGATGGAACAAACAATTATCCTATGGGTGTTACGTAAAATAATTTTTAAGGAAGTGATGCTCGTTGATCTGGAATGTAGTGGCYCGAAGTAGAAGAGGGTTAGGCCAGGGGTGTGGGGAGCTTGCTGCTGCCTTTAGCTGTACAAAAGGGGAAGAGCTGCTGCCCAAAGCTGAGCTGTGAGTCTGAGGAGTTGGAGCAGAGCCAGATCAGCAGGCATGGCAGGAGCTTTGTTTGCTGTGGGCAGAGTGCATGGAGTCAGAGGGAAGGCAGAGAAAGCATTAGTGCTAAAACAGGTGAGGGGGAGATGCAAAGGACGAGATTTTGGGATAAGCAGGACGTGAGGTATGTGTGGGCAGGGACCCACTTTATTGCAGGAATAAAGGCAGCATGTCTGAGAAGACCCTTGCAGATGCAGTGTAAGGGACTCTGGAAACTGTGGTTTCATAAACTAAAGTCTGGTGACAGCAGTAAACGTGTGAAGGCTTCTGACCCCTCCACTTGGTCCTCTGCTGTGCCACAGCTGTGCTCAGGGCTGTTTTTAGGGCAGTGCTGTGAACCAGCTTGTGGGTTTTGTTAAGCCCGGACAAGCTCAGATTTGCAATGCTGGCTCAGCCAAAGCAGCAGTGTGGTGGGGAGAAGACTGAGGGACTGAGGAAGGTTGTGCCTGAAGCCTGGCATGTGCCTTCAGCAGTTTGTGCTTGAAGCCATGCTTTCAGCGGGCTGAGACCCTGCAGCAGTACCTCCAGGGTAGCACCAGGCATTACTTAGTTCCATGCGCTCATCTGTCACATCCCACTCCTTCATGGAAGGGATCACCCTAGATTCATCAAAGAATGGCAAAAACGTGAAGGGCCCAAAAGAAGCTAATGAAGTTTTATTAGCAAACTACAGTTGGCATAGAAATTAGTGTTTTACCCCTACACTCTAATAGTAAGAGAAATAATAAAAGAAAAGAGGGAAGAAAGAGAAAGTAAAAGGGAGGTCAGGTTGCAGAAGAAAGGAGATCTGCAGTCCTGGATCCAGTATCAGTCCTGCCAACAGGGTATCCAGGGCCCAGTGGGGCACATCACCAAGGCTTTGTGGGGTTACCTTCTTATAGGTATGTTTTCCCCACCCTGGAATTAGGTTTCTTGCTCATCATGTAAATGAGTTAGCATGATTTGTCTTCTGGACCTTTATGGAAATGGGGGGAGCTTTGAGGGTCTTTTGATGGTCTTGATCCCCCTCTACTGGACTTGCCTACTCCTTGACCCTATTCAAGTGCCTGTACTGTTTTGTGTTGTGTAGTTTCCATGGACCAGAACAGGAAAGTTGGCCCCAGAAAGGTGCTGCCCTGYCCTCTGCACATCCCCCTTTCCAACCACATCCTTTTGTAACTTGCCTGCTTGAACGTTCGTTGGTGTTTGAGGCATAGCAGCACGTTAAACCCTTATTGCCCAGATTTCTACACCATCTTCCTGGCCAGCCAGCAGCAGTAGGTGGCTAGAGACATAGTTCAGCTGGAAGCAAGGAATACTGTGAGCTTTCTACCCTCCTATGTTGGCATATGGTGAAGAAAGTGGAATGGTGTYATCCTGGCTGTTTGGATGACAGCTCTCTGCTTGTTAAAGCAACTGAAGATGAAGAGATTTATCATTAGAAATTGTCCTGTTCTGAGTAACTTAATTAGTGCTTAAATTCTGTCTTTTGTGGGTGGTGGTGTGATGGTGAGATTGTTACTGTTTTTCTTCTATAGCTTTATCTGTTTTTACAAAGWAGGTGTACTCAATGGGAGAAATGATTCCCCATGCATGTGGTAATGAAGATAAAAGGTAGATGTGGTTTTGTCTTTTGCAATGCAAAGCAAGAACGGCCCTCTAGTGGTCASAGCTCTAAAAAAAGCGATATGGAGAATTTTCTTCGTCTCACCCAAGCAATACTGCAGTAATTGCTTTCTCCAGGGCACCCCAGTGAGGAAGACATGCATGATAAAGATTCTTCCCTTCTCCTTGGCATTCTTGTGCTTCTAGATTGAGTAACTAAGATAATATTTGCAATTTAGTCATGTAATTGGCRACTTCAGACTGTGCATCTGGGGAGCTTTCACTTAACTGACTTAACAGCGCATGCTAATAATGATGGCAATTATTTATTGAATAATAGGTTATTGGGTTTCTTAAGTAGCTAAAGCACCGAGCTGTGGAGCAAAGACTAATGTAGATTGCTGTCAACTGTATGACMGTTTGTTCCTGAAAACACAAAATTATGCCTTCATTTTGTTCACTTTTATGTAATATTTTTTTTCTTTTTGAATTCTTCTCAACAGCCCAGTGACTTCTCAGTATCTCTAAAGGCGTCGGGGAAGAACAAACATTTCAAGGTGCAGCTCGTGGACAATGTCTATTGTATTGGGCAACGACGCTTTAATACTATGGATGAGTTGGTGGAACACTACAAAAAGGCTCCCATCTTCACCAGTGAACACGGGGAAAAGCTATATCTTGTGAAAGCACTTCAGTGACGTTGAAGATGGACTTGGCCAACTGGGCCTCTTATAACTTACAAGCCTTAGGTCCTAAATTCACTTTTATAGAGCAGAGCAATATCTGAAGCAGGCTTAAGGAATAGGCTCTTTCTAAAGTGTTTGCTCTGTCAGTTGCTGTTCGTCCTTTTTTTTTTTTTTTTTTTGTTTGCCTCTTTTTGTGTTCCAGTTTTGTTAACCTCTGACCACCTCTCTTCAGATTGAGAGTTTGCCTTGGGTGGCCATGGCGAGCACTCACCTTCCCGGCAGAGTTCAAAACGCCCCTCTCCTGTGTACGTTTACATAGTTAGCTCAGATCAAGGAGGGGCGTTTTCAATTCAAACCAGTGTTAATCTGTTCAGACTGCTCACGCAGGCAGAACTCTCCATTCAGAGACATCGGGCACAGTTTGAATGCACTGAAGCTGCAGCTGCTTAAGTGAGGGAGAGTAGACATAACAGTTGTGGCTGTGAGTTCTGTAGCTATATCGCTTACCGAGTAGGATAATACAAAACCTCCTAGTTCCTAGAAGCACTCTTTACACTGTACTCTGCTATTACATTGCCTCTCTGACTCTTTGTAAAGAGTACACTAATTAAAAGCATTTTGTAATAGTACTTCTYAAACTACTATGGTAAGATTGTAGTAAAAGAAAACTAGTGTATTTTGGTCTGTAATTGCAACAAAGAGAAATTTTATTTGAAAGTTGATTACTAGAGAAAGAATAATTGAATTGTAAAGGCTGAATGTTTTGGTAATCTACAACCAAATGTGCCATCCACATAATGCTTTTTCCTCTTGCCCTTCTGCTTGTTTGAATTAAACGATTATGTATTTAATTCTCAAAGTAATATGTATCTGTAGCTGATTGTTGACACTAATACAGAAGATTAATAAAAACTGATCTTGGGTCAGGGTGGGGYGGGCTACCAACACTATATATATATTTGCTTTATGGAAAGAAATCTTCGGGTTTTACAGAGGATGGCGTGGTTGGTAGGAAGAGACACACAGAATGTTTATGAAGAAAATGCATTTTTCTCTTTTCTTTACATTTAAACTCCTTTATGGTTTAAATATACAGTCTTTAGATGGCACATTCCTGCGATTGAAGAAGGGATCATGAGATCTCAAAATCTTGCATACTCAGTTTTTTGGATATTGTAATAAAAAAGGTATTACGTCATGATGGAGTACTCKATTTATCCTTCAGTGGTAGTCCTGGGTGTTACTTTAACAAGGTAAAATAGAGTGAATAATGAATTTGTTTGTCTTGGAATTTGTGTGGCCTAAAAACAAAACATCTGCGACTGCAGAGGACAGTTTTGATATGAGGCAGTGTCTAATGGGCTCTGTGTTTCTTGTTTCTGTGATAATTAAGTCCGTTCATAGCTTTAGTGAAAACTGCAAGACAGACCTATTTCCTGGTACCTCTTTRCTATTAAAATACATTGCTTGCCTATTCTGTATTTCAGCCAGTAATGGTGCAACTACCTCTGTGTATAACTCCAGAGCAGGTTAAGCAGACACCAGCACTGTCTGACTTGCTTTGGGGTAAGTCATGCCACTGCCAGGAGACTGCACTGGCACCTTTGCAAATGAACTGCAGCCTTGCTCAGATCCAAGAGGCAAGTACAATTTCTAAAGTTCTGCGCACATACTATTTGTCCACTGCACTTGAAATCKTATTTCTCTGAGGTTTTCTGAATTGACAGCTTGTATTAGAACTAAAAACTACTTTTCTGTATGTGCATTAACTAAAAATTGGGCAGTGACTCTTTTGCTTGGTAAAGCTTAATGAAAGAAAGCAGTTATTCAGAGCAATCATAAATGATCACGCATTCTCCTGAAGACACCTGTCCCCAACTGTCTTCTAAGAAGACAGAAATTTTCCTTWGGAAGTTGGTGAGGAGTATCAGTTGTTTACAACTTGCCTACAGAAGGATTCCACAGTAGGCTTCTACTTAAACCTCATGAGTGAATTCTGCAGAGAATGTATGGATTTACCTTCTAATACCTAGTTTTTTTGTTTAGGTGAATCTAAGCATGTACCAGTTATGGCAATAACGAAGAAAGTCAGCTATATGTTGTATGAGCAATTTCAGGTTTGAGAGAATTGCCTTTCAGTCTCATTGTCTCGTGGTATATGTGGGAATGGTTTACTTTTTCAGTAAACTGGTTATTCTTAATTACTCTTTCATGCCCCTTGTTCATTTYTTTCCTGAAATGTTCCATGTGTTTCCTGTTTCAAGGGCCTTTGTGTGGCTCTTGCAATCTCTTCTCTGTAGTCCATTTTTACAAGCTCTCYTAAGTCTTAACTCCTTTCTGGTCTTAGTAGCTTAGAAGGAAATCAAATAGACATAAATGAAGCTTTTACTATGTACTTAATGTTTTAATGGATTTATCAGATTTTCTTTGCTTGTTTTTGTTACCTCATCCTCTGTAAACAGCTTCTTTGACTTGAGGTGTGAATTGTTGAAGTACTTTGTTTTGGAAGCAGTTAGTTAATTTATGACCTGTAAATGACTAGCTCATGTAATTTTTTTTTTTTCAAGTAAGTCTCACCTGGGTTTTTCCCATACTGTGTTTTATCAGCATGYTTTCCATTCAACAGGCTCACTAATAGTTATTCAGTTGTTCCCATTTTTGTTAATTTTGATATGTTCATACAAATTTTGCCACTTTTTCCTGAGCTTTTGATCTCATTTGTTGGACTTGGCTTAAGCATTAATAACCTCCCAWACTAACTGCTTGATAAAGGGGCAATAGACATGGCTTTTATTATTATTTTTCTATTTTATAGATATCTTTCAATTATTTGACAATACCTCACCTTTATTTTTTGACTACTTAGAGCCTCTTTGTCAAAGCTTGCATGGGGAGGAAAGGGGGAGGTTTTTTTGTTTTTTTTTTTAAATATGAACAGAGTAATGGTGATCTGAATTTCTTTGCCTGCAGTATTCATTAAAGGCTCAAATAATTTCTGTTGGAGTAGAAGTGATTTTYCTTTATGGTGCTCAGTCTGGCTTTTGCCATCATACCTGATTCATACAGGTGCATAAGTTGTACTTTTAAGTATTATGTCTGTACAGCTGTTAATATTTTCTTGTCATGCTGGTGTCCAGAGGAATGTGACTGATATGTCTGAATCCTTAACAATTGCTGTGCTTTCCAAAGAGTGGCAGAAATTTGAGATCCATGTTTATATTTTTAACTCTGGGAGCTTGTTGACAGGCTCCTACTTGAACTTATCTTGACTATGGTATCAGCCCTTCTGGTGTCACATATTAGGTGGGGACAAATTAGTAATGGATTATTATAAGAGTGCACTGAGAACATGTCAGGTAAGCTCATGGATCTGCTGTGGTACAAAAGCAAAGGAATTGCTTACTCTTTGCTTTTGAGGAGAGAAGYGGCAATAAAGACATGCAGTTTGGTATTTAATGTTATTGACTGCATGAACAAATTCTGAAGTCCCACACTTGAATGATTCTGCTTRGTGTTCTCTATTCAGATCATCTTGTCTCATAAATGTATATTAAATCCTAGAAGCTTACAGCTGTTCTTCCAGACCTTTATTGTACAGCTTTTCTGTACTGTAAAGTTTGGTGTCTGGTTTAGTGGTTTCACCAAGGGGAAATAGAGATCTTCCACACTTAAAAAGATAACTTCTGTTACAGCACTAAATTGAAGTTCTTTTAAAATACCACCATACAATTTCACCTACAAAAATGAGTCTGATTTTTATCTAAATTAAAAATAAAAGGCTAGAAAATGGATCACAGTTCCTTTGAACTAGGTCAGACAATTTACCTGGMAGAAGCTACTAAATAACCATAAGGGCTTTTGTTTCTTCTTGATTGTAAAGTTTAATTCAGTGCTTTAGAGGTAAATGAAACTTGGGTAATCAGAATCTGACAAGTTCTGTTTTTTTTATTCCAGTAGGGTGGGATGACTCACTTTTAAATGGAAACTTGTTAACATATTTATAATAAACTGTGAAAGTATTGCTGAGGTAACTGAGCTCTTAAAATAYGCTTTCTTTTCAGTGTATTCAAAATTCAGTGCCTTTTTTATGAAGTGGAAAAGAGTAAGCCAGYAAGAATACAGGGTGCAGTCCTGAAGAATGTTACAGATCACCTGTACCACATGAATAGAAGTTTTTATAGTAAAAGTAGGATGCAAGTAAATGCTGCCATTTTTTCACTATTTTGATTAACAAGTAAATCAGTTGTGCAGTGCTCTTCTAGAAAGTATACTGCATTTGCAACCCAAATGTGCACCAGCTTTAATATGTGACAACAATGCYTAAAGTGTGTATGTTCTTGTGCCACTGTCTTGTAAAAGCCATAGCTTGCTGTCTTCTCATTTTTAGGTGAGTGTTCATATCTGTAGCTGTTGGATATAGTTATAATTTGTTGGAGAGATCAGCACATACTGTTTTTTGACCTAAATTAATGTGAAAAATAACATATATAGTATACTTACAACTGTTGTATTTTCTGATCCTTTGCATGCTGCTGGAACCCTATGCTCTTTTTGTCTTTTAAAATGTAATTTTTTTTATCAGACATATTCTAAGTGTTTCTTTTCATGTTAGAAAATAGGATGTTTCCCCTATTATTACTTGAACTGTCCACCCAGGCTGATACTGAAGGTGATTAATAGAAGTGGCATGCAGCCACGGACACATTAAACAAGTTTTACCCTGCATTTTCTTTCCCATRTGGTAATATTAAACTGTTTAAGAGTAGGAGGTTAAACAAAAGAGAAAAGAAGATTCTCTAACTTGACAGGTGATCTTCAGCAGTGGGAGTCCACAGTTATAAGGAAAGAGTAACAGGTAAGAAATGTTCTTTTCTACTTTCTTAAATGAATATTGTTTGGAGTTTAGCTTGACATCATATGGCATGAGTGTATGAAATAATACAAATTAATGCTGATTTAGTCCATTTTATTGAAGGAATGGATGTATAAASTCATTAATTTCAATGTCCTACTATAGAGAATAGTAGTCACCTTAAAAAGGGGAGAACTGGCATTTGGGGGAACTTCTTAGTTGGTGGTGGGGTTTTTTGTTTTGATTTTTGAGGGAAGACTTCAAAAGAGGTGTCTTGCTCCAGTTATCAAGCCAGATTTTGCTTCTAAGCTTCTTCCAAAAAAATAATCTCTTGAGTGTGGGCCAGGCCACAGGGAATGTGTTAAGTGGAATTATTCTCCCAACTGTAATTGAGACTTGTGGTGAATAATGAGATTTTTTTTTTTTAATTTTGATCTCCATTACATTGGATATATACATCTATATGGCAATTAATTAGTGGGTTCTGTGGGCTACTGACTTAGTTTTTCACCTGGGTTCAACTCTCTCAAGTTGAAATAAGCTTGATGACTTTTTTTTTTTTTTTTTTAATTCCTTTTTATGTCATAGAACCAGTAGTGCATTCAGTGCAATTATAATTGGTAATGCAAAGAAGCCCTTCAGTTGTGGGCAGCTGGTATGTTTGGAATACTAAGTCCATAGATGATGATGATGATAATACAGCCATAAAGAATTGCRGGTAAGAGCACCAGGAGACAGTCAGAACAGGCTCTGGCATCATTAACCAAGTGTCTTGATGGTTTCTCTTTGGAGAATTAGGATGTTTATTTTCATTTCAATATGCAGAGCTAATTTGTAGAAGTTAAACTTAACCCTTTTTTGGCATACAGTATGTTTATATGTAAGTAAATTCACAGGAGTTAGCACTGCAGGAGAGAAAGTGAATGTTGATRCCCCAGGAAAATTAAAGRTACTGGTGATTGTAGCAGCTTTCTKAATGAAAATACTTCTAGGTTTGTGTCCCAGTGAAAAGTGGGGTCTGGTTCATGTTTCTTGTTTTTGCACTGGCATTGGCCTGACTTTGTGCTGCCATGACCTGTCTCCACCAAAGACACAGCAACAGTGTTTATGTTGGAAGAGATTTCCATAGGGTCAGGGCTCTTGTGTAGCTGGCTTGGTCTAAGCACAGAGTGCAGTAAGAAGAGATGAACAAGGTGTTGAAGAGCCCACCAGGAATGGGTGGGTGCCACAGAGAACTTATTACATCAAGTTATTTTTGTCCTTTGCTTTACTAATTCAACAGTGAATGCTGACATTATTAGTGTTTGATGTTTTGTATTAATAAGTCTCAGATTTGTTTCTTGTGCTAACAGGTAACTTTGATGAAATGTGCCTCTTTGGCATGTCTCTAATCATTCTGCTATGAATTTCAGAATGTTTTAAGAAAAATTAGATCTTTTTAGATGGCATTTCTGATGCAGTATATAACCACATCTATGTTGTCAGCCTTCTGATGCTCTTTACTATTGCTTCTGTAAAAATTAGAAGTTCGAACATGTTTCAGTAGTTGGGAAAGGACTGAGCTGAGATTTCCATGTGGTGAGTGTCAGATTATCAGCCACATGCCCCTTGATGGTAACATCCCATGTTGTTTAACAATGGGATGGTTAACAATCTGTCTCCCTAAATTATCATCAGATTTGTCTTTGGGTTTTCTTTTTCCTCATTGTATGGCCTTTTTTCTCTCTWTTTTTTTCCTTAGAAATACACGTGCATCTGTCTTTGGTCTTGTTACTTCCTGGAAAGTCTCCTGGCCCTTGGCTGCTGTTCTGGAGCTTTGTGGGTCATTTGGAATAATAGCCTTTCCATCCAGTGTTGGCTGCCTGGGAAATAATACTCTTCTTGATGAATTGCATTATCCTGTGGTGGGGAAATAAGAGCCAAAGGTGCTTTCCTACTTCATGGTAGTTCTGGGAAGYACTTTGTGCTAATAGAATGAACTCTGGCCATTCTTTAGAAAAGAAACAAAAAAAGAGCAGGTTACCATTCTGATTTAAATCAAGTGCTCTGTAAAAGCTTGTGAATCATTCTAAAGCTGTRATAATGGAGGAGCTCATTATATAAYGCAATGTCAGGAACTACTTTGGTAACTGATGGAAAGAGGAGATCACTTTCCTCAGCATTAGCAGGATGTTAATTTTGCAATCGTCTTACAACTTCTGAAGAACAAACCCAAYCACCTTCAGTTCTGAATCTTTGAGCATGGGGCACCACACAGTCACTTGGATTGATTTTTTGTTATTTTACTTTTAACTGCAATGATTYTACTTATACCATGACTCAGAATCATTTTTCTTCTGTTTTTCCTAGTTGCATGTGGTCCAGCATAATTTTCATTGAAGCTGGTTGAGCTTCCAGCTATMCTGCTTGTCCTGTCCTTGTTCATCTTCACTGCTTTCCGCTCATTTGTACTTGGTCTCCTACTCTGCCTTTTTGCTCTTCTGACCTGTTTTCTCTTGTGCCCTAGAGCTTCTTCAGTTTTTCATCTCCTTCTTCTTGTCTTCAATTATTTCTACTGTCTCCATTTCCAGCCCTAATTTAGAGTCTCCCTAATGAACAGGAATGGTTGCTTTGCTCCACACTACTGCCTTCCACCCTCAGGTTGCAGAGGAGGAGGCCCACTTCCCTACATGGAGCTGTATTTGTGCTGTGGGAACATCAAGGAACAGACCATGAAGCAAATAACTATATGGCCTGAGCAAACCTRTTCTTACTCACAGAGGTGGTTGTTGGATGGTATAATGCCCACTTGAATCAGCAGCTTGACTTTGGAGCTTCAGTGCCTCTGTTCTCACTGTGGAAGGTGCTSAAACAGGCTGAGCAGCTGCAGTTCTGAAATGGGGACTGGGAAAATACTTGGTTCATATTTCTGCATATTTTCCCCAAATACCACACAGCATGCTCATCAAAACAGGGGCAGTGAAATTCTTTTGTTGGCATTTGGRAGGGATTGCCCTTCCCTCCTTTCTTGCTTACTGAAGTTTCTTCTTGTTCTAGTGGATGGTATTTTCTGAAATAAATATTCATTCTGAATACTGAACAGAGAGAATTCCTCTAAGCAAGGATTCTTCCAAGAGAGTTGCAATTCAGCGGTAGTAATTTTTGAGATCTGATTTGCTTGAATTGCATCTATCCCTATTTAGGCTGATMTAGTGGAGTTGTTACACTGACATATAACTACAATACTGTGTTATAGCTGTAAATGCCAGTTTGTACTGTTTATTGGCACTGATATAATTATGGTGTGTGCTATAAAATCTTTATTCAAAACCTGATATCATAAACAAAGCCCTCTAATTAAAAAGAAAGAAATAGCCCCCAGCCCACRTACAAAAGGAAGGAACAGCTCAAACTGAAAAAAGAGCCTAAGTAATTGTTGTGCACTTGACAGTGATGATGGAAAGCAGACAAAGAGCACAGACCAAGAGGCCATGGAAATGCAGCAGCATAAAAGGACCGGTGACAGCACTGTTGGGAGTGTGCTCACCCACACAAATGGAGTGATGCATGCGTTGGCATCAGTGAGCAGCACTGGAGTTCAAAATGTTCGCATGAGGCATTGCTGAGGGACCAGRCTCAACATGCCCAGGCCAGAGGAACTACAGTTTAATTCTAAAGAAGTTCATGCTTTTTCTCCCAAGATGCAGAGATGGGATATAAATAGCAGTGGGCTTGAATAAGCAGTCAGCCTCTGCAGCAGGAAATGAAGACATCTAAGAAATCCCCTTTGTCCCAGATAGATGCGTGTGTGTGCTTGTTTACTTTCCCTCCATTTAAAAGACTGCCTCAGATTTCATTTGTTCCAGGACTAACTCAGTTCTGCGTTCAGAATCAGTGCCAGCCTCTCCATACCAAACTGATCACCAGGGAAAGGTTTTGTCCTAGACTGCACATGGGTGCCTTAATCCTTGGTGGGCTCAGTGCCTTAGGAAGGGAGAACAACTACTGGAACAATTTTAGCAGGGTACATAATTGCATTAAAACTCTGCTCTTCCTCCTTTCCCACCATACCAATGGCTTTGGGACACATATATCCCTTTGGCTTGTCTGATATGTTTTGCCCTGATACTTGCTCAAGTTGTTTTCAACTTTAAGTCTGATCTTGGAAACAAAATCCCCTGAACCTGCTTCTCACACCAGCCTTTTCCAGAGCACATGAATAATGTCTGTGCTTATGTAGTCATACCCATGCCAGGCAGGGAACCTCATTGCCACTGCCRTAAGAAGAACATGTTGCCTGCTATCAATATACAGAAAATATGGCTCCATCCCTGGTGGAAGAGCAAGAAGTATGAGACAATCTGTCAAGACTATGTCATTTCACATCAACATGGATATGAGTTGGATTGGGAGCTGATGATGCATAAAACTTATTGAGGACAGGTAAAATACGGTATGTGTTGATTCTGAATCATCTCTATTCAGTGACGRGGTCTTAATGTCTGTGCTGGCCACACCTCACTCAGTGTGGTGCTTCTGTTTCTAAAGCAAGAGAACAATCATAGCAAAAGCAGTGAATCTGGGCTAAAATGCACTTTTCTTGTTAGTGGTACTGGCTGACCTGGTCTCTTAGCTGGTTCCTCATCAGTCCTTGTGAGGCCTTGTGCTTCTGAGTTTGACCCATCTCCTCCCAGTCAGGATGGTTTCAAGTGAGTTATGAACTCTTAATGTGATGCTCTGAACTAATCCTCCCCTGGGCTTTCAGCTACTGTGCTCCCCAGTCATGAAAGCCATCTTTTACTCCCCTGAAAAAGAAGGCAGAGATACTTTTCCAGAATCTGGTATGTGTGTCAGCAGACATTAGGAAGAACAGTCTTGAAATTAAGCCGTGGTAAATTGTGATCTAGAGAGCTATAGATTTTTATGCTCATCTAAGATGATASGTAGACAGGTACTGAAAAAAATAGGAAAAGTTAATGAAGACGTTTCTCTCTCTGAATGTCATTCACTCTTCCTGTAAGCCTTATCCTTCCCAGGTGGTGGAAAAGTTAGATAATGCTTCCTCAGCTCTGAATTTCTTGCCCTAGAACTCAGGAAACTGGCCAGGTCTTGATACTATAAATGATTAAAATTTGCAGTCGCCATACGTTTTGAATACACAGGCTTGTTAACGTGTTTCAGCAAGATTTTTGTGTCATGAGAGCACAGGCAAAAATCACTGCCCCTCATGATGCTGCCTATACTGATCAGCACACATGTACCTTATCTGGCACCCTGATTGTCAGTTTGAGAATGCTCTGGTTTTTAATGGGCAGTGGCCATGAACTGAGAAGCAGAGGAAGGAAATTATTTGCAAAGACTTTGCAACATTATGCAATACCCACAAAGAGCATCAACATTTACTTTACATGTTCTCTGAGGGCTTATACCAAGGCAGGCTGAAATTTAATGGAAAGATCAAAATGACTGGACTTGGCTTTGGATCAAACTCTAAYACAATTCATTTCTTA
Source organism: Malurus melanocephalus (assembly GCF_030028575.1). Lineage (NCBI taxonomy): Eukaryota > Metazoa > Chordata > Aves > Passeriformes > Maluridae > Malurus > Malurus melanocephalus. The sequence goes on from NW_026623343.1 coordinate 1,580,539, forward strand.
CTGACTTCTGTTTGATATCAGGAAGTATTAAGGCACTTGCACTTAGGATTTTAAGAGGCCTAATTTTAGAAGATACAGGGGATCAGAAATGTTCACTTGTATTCCAGAGCAGTTGACTGAATTATACATCCATGTTTTCTAACCTATCTTGGGTGAGGCATATTTACTTTACCAATTTTGCAAAAAGTATAAAAAATTGAGATGGTGCCAAATMTGCAAAGAAAATGTCATATGAAAGAGGATTTCATGCTTACTTCAATATGAACTATTGCTCTATTCTTTAACTGAATCTGGCTTCCTAAGTTTTCTGCTTTAGAATTAATGTGGCTTTTCTCACATTTTCTGGTTATTAAAATTCAGCCCTCTAACATCAGAGCTCTCTTGTCTAATGTTATTTGATCCTAGCTAGAGGAAAGTGTTTTAAGTGTTAGATATATTTTTAATGGCTAAAACCTTAATAGTAAGATTTTAAAGCATATTATACTTCTGGACTTAGAAGTCTCAAGTTGGAGAATAAAAGAATGCAATTTTTTTTCTTATTTTTTTTCTTACTTTTCAAATAATGTTCCAGTTCTCCACGGAACACTATGGTATTACTGTTTCTATTACTGCACTTGGACCTTACATTCCCATCCCATAGAGATTTGCAGCTTTTCTTCATTTATAATGAGCCAGTATTAAAAATAAATTCTGGATATCTCATAGAATTACAGAATGGTTATGGTTGGAAGGCACCTTACAGAACATCTTGTTCTAACCCCCCTGTGATGAGCAGGGRTGCCTTCCATTAGACCAGGCTGTTCAAAACCCCATCCAGACTGGGGCATGCAGGGATGAAACATCCACAGCTTCTCTGGGCAATCTGTTCCAGTGTCCCATCACCCTCAAACGTAAATATCTTCCTAATACATAATTAAAATCTACCCTCTTCAGTTTAAAACCATTCTCCCCTTGTCCTGTCACTGCATGTCCTTGTGAGGCATCCCTCCCCAGCTTTCTTGTCAGCTCCCTTTGGGTACTGGAAGGTGCTAAAAGGTCTCCCCAGAGCCTTCTCTTCTCCAGGCTGAACAGCTCAGATTCTCTCAGCCTGTTKTCATAGGAGAAATGTTCCAACCCTCTGATCATGTTTGCAGCCCTCCTCTGAACTCCAATAGGTCCTTGTCCTGCTGTGTTCCAGGCAGGGTCTCACAGGAGCAGAATCCCCTCCCTTACCCTGCTACCCCTGCTGCTTTTGATGTAGYCCAGGACATCATCAACTTTCTGAGCTGCAATGTGCATATTGCCGTGCCATGCCCAGCCTGTATTTGTGTAGAAACGTAACTTTCTTCCAGTCTTTGGGAATTAGAAAGGAGACAGTGTCGCATATATTCCCAGTTTCGGGACTTGTCTTTGAGATAATAATTTGCTGCACCATTGAAGTTCAAAACTTTCTTCTGTGTGAAAGAGCTTAAAAAGTAGATTAGGAATGATTATTTTCAGTTCCTTCATCTCATGGGTTTTGATGTTTATCTTTGTGATGGCACAGCAACACAACACAACTGCAGCTAAACTCTGGCAGTTTGTTCSTCTTGCATTCTCTTCCAGCTTCTCTGAAAGAAGAAGCATTAAGCTGGCTGCTTAATGATGTTCCTTTCTTCTCTGCTGGCTGGAACTGGCTGGATTCACAAGCTTCGTATTGCAGTAATTACTCCAGAATTCATTATGTTTGGTATCGRAGGTTGGATACTTAAGAGCAGCGAGTTTCCAGGCAGGGTTCAGATCCTGATAACTGCTTGCAGAGGGATTTAGCGAGGTCACACCTGTTTATCTACTGCAAAGTGGTCTTTTTTTTTTCTTTCTCTTGCTGCCATTTTCCCATGTCTTCAGTGATTCACAGCCTCCTACACTGCGGTCCACTGGGACTGCCAGAGATGACTTTGTTGTTAGTTGATGTTTCTTGAATGACTCAAGTTTTTCTTGTAATCTGATTCAATCAAGAGGATGGTGTTAGGCCTCTGGGATTTTTGRGAATGACTAGCATTGCACACAGTTAAAGGAAGCTTGTTCAAAGTGACCTAAAAACTTAAAAGTCTCAAAGGAATCATAAGTTTTCAGTTCTGGGCTGCAAACCATGGCTTCCTCAAATGCCTGTGCTCTTTTGGATGAGTGTGCTTGATCCATGCCAAGTTCTCCTGTTCATGTTTCCCTAATCCTGAGCTCCTCTGTAAAACAAGGGTCACACTCCTGCTTGGACGTGGGGCACTCTGGGTCAAATGACCCTGTACAACCCCAATGATTTTTCTGTTGTGCCCTCTTCTTGTGTCTGTGCTCTCAGTATGTGAGATTTTGTAATCACATACAAAACTGAAAGCAGAACTTGGGTCCTGCTTATGAAACACCATTAAAAAAGCCTCTGTAGACTTCAGTTTGTCTTGGCTGTGTGGAAGTCCACCTTCTTGACATAGTGGTACGTTTCCATTTTCTATTTATGAGAAGGATAATAAATCACAAMTATAATAAGATTACTTCTGGACACTGTATATACTCTTTGTAGATGTCCCCAAAAGTAGATGGAATTAAGTAAGGAATTAGAAAAATAAATTGTACTGTGTGTTTTCTGCCATTTGCTTGTTAGAGCTCCCATTCTTCCACACACTTTGCAGCACTGAGATAGACACAGCTCGTCTCTTCCATTTTCAGTACTGTTTAGATAGTGTATCCCTCTGCTACTCGAATTTATTGCCAGAGTTGCCAAGTGGCAAATCACATGGATTCATCACATGAATGGAYGTTTGTTCATGTGGAATTGCTTTGGTGCTGCAAAACAGTTTGCTATAGGTCACTGATTTGCTGTCATTCAGGTGCTCAGCAATGTTATTCATCATTTTGTTTTGCTGTTGATCGGAGCCACCCCTCAGGCTGTGGAGAAGGGTACTGAGGGTATTCAATATAAATCTGAACTCTGCAATTCTCTCTTAAGGTGCATGTTGTAAAGAAGGCAGGGAATTAATTCGCCTGCTGCTTCTGCCACAAATGGGATTTAATGTGAGCCAAGAAACTTCAGCTGATGCTCTGTGTTTTATTGTGTGTCAGGCAAGCCCGGAAACTTTCTTTATGAGGTCTGTGCATGCTTTTGACTGATGAAATATTTCACCCGCTTCAGCAGTGGGAGGTTGTTTAATTAAAGGGAATAAGTAGCATGAACTATATCAAACACTTTAATTCTGAAAACTTGGAAATGAGAATTAATAGATTCATGCAGAAGTATGCTTACAGGGGATTAATGACTCTTGTTAAGCTGGTGATTATTCATTTCCATTTTGAGTACATTGGTCTGAGAATATTCTTGGGATCCAAAAAAATTAAAAAATGGAGGCATGGGGACTTGGGGATGGGAACTCCAGGACTAAAATGTGTTTCCCTCCAGTGGCACGGCATTAAAACCCACTGACTGGTGCTTCTGGTAACTGTGGTTGTCATTTCAGCCCTACACATGGMCCTGTAATGTTTTGCTCAGTTTTCAAGCATGCCATAATACCAAGGATGAGGCTTAAACAGAGCAGTGAAAATAAAGGTGAAATGTTARTAAAAGCCCAGTTTAAAGCAAGTTGTTGAGGGGAAACACTGTGTAGGTTTGTATGATATTCACGTGGGCTTTGGTGTCATGCTGATATCACTGACATCCAGTCCTGGAACAGTCTCTGAGAYTTGGATCAGACCTGGATTGTCAGTGCAGCCTGTTTTCTCCCATCTTGCTTTATCCAGAATAGAAGAAACTGCCTCACAGTTCTAGGACTGGGATTTTTAAAAATGGGCAGTATTAAGAGAGATAAGTAAGCCCCACATAAAAAGGTGCCCTGTGGAATGGTCTTTGAAGAAAAACTGATCATGGGGAAGAAGAAAAGAGAGCCAAGAAAGTGTGAGTTTTTCATGCAGCAGGCATGAGGTGGGGGTGAACAAGAAAGATCAGGATGAGGAATGAGCCTCCACTGATACTCACACAGAAAGGGAAGAGCATTAAATCAGCTCTATTGATTGGCACTGATACAAAAGCAATGCTTTTCTCTTAAGCACAACTCTGCTGTCACAGCTTTTTGGTTACTGATGTGTGCTCCCAACAAAAGACATTACCTTAATGCAGAGAGGTCGCTGTGAGCTGCAGGCATAACTGAGGCTGTGRCATATTCTCAAGCATGGTTACACAGACTGTTTTTTCTAGTGTGTTTTTTTCATCTGTATTTTTCTCTCCTGAATGCTTCTGTTGATATGCTTCCTCAATTGTTATTGCTCACATTAAGTGGTAAGAAGAGGGAAGAGTAAAAACCTGAAAGCTTATGATGTCCCTCACTGTTGCAAAAATATTGGCAACAAGTGACATCAACACAGGGGATTAGAGAAGCATAAATATAGTACATGAGGGGTTAAAAAGACAATGTGAGTGGCTGTAGAACATGATCTTCCCTTTCTCAAATAAARTGCTCTCATCCACTAATTCATCTATCTCAGTCCTCATTAAAGTTAGTGGGAGCCTTTCCATTAACTTAAAAGGATATTGGATCAACCCCAGATCCTCCRTGCTGGGTGTAACGGGCACAGTTGTTAAGCTCAGAGGTGAGCAGAGGGAGTTTTATGACCAAAGAATCTGTGTGAAATTTCAACCCTCTTGAATCCACTGGTGAAACTCCCATTAAGTTCATTAGTGCTGAGATTTTGCCACTAGACTCAGCATGAAGTGAAATCAATGTGGCAAGAGACAACAGGATGTTTGACAACTGAGATGCTGGCTGTGTTTTATCCATGGCTGGAATACTCAAGTGTAAACTGTTTTCTCTGTTTAAGTTTCATGCTGCCATTTCAGTGGCAGTAGGAGAATTGAGCCTGACTGCAGCTGCCTGTCTCGTACGGAGAGAAATCCCAGCATGGCATCTGGCATGAGCTTTCCTTCAAAAATTCTCCCTTGGGAGATTTCCAGTTTATGCAGAAGTGGCTGTATCTAATATGCAGCAGATAACCAGAATATAGTACACTTCCCTCCAGCAGCAGAGACCATGCCCATAATCCATTCCCAGGTAGAAGAATTAATAAAGCTAGAGTTCAGATAAAAATAGAGAATTTGGAAGAAAATAAGCTTCTAAGAAAGTAATGAGCTGTACCCATCCAGCTGTGCTATCTGCAGGGAAATGATACATTTTTTTGAATTGGAAAGAGATGTGCGTGTGTAAGAAGGAGGGGAAAAAATGATTGAAAACACATGAGACTGGAAAGGATTTTCACCACACTCTCCCCCACTCTGAAAAGAAAGATGTCCATTATAATAATTGCAGTGTAAGCCCCAGAAATATGCTGCAGTGTGAGGCCAGATTCATCCCTGGAGGGCTTGCAGGCAGAGATGAATATAAAAAGTCACAGGAGTTCAGGGATAGGTCAATACAATGATTTCAGTTTTTAAGCAACTAGTACATGGTTTTCTAGAAAGGGTTGGAAATCTTATTTCCCTTAAGCACTTGCAGTTGAACTCCAAAACCCAAAGGCTCTTAAAAACCCAGTTGCTTTGTGAAATGGTTGTGGTTATCAGTATCTAATCCTAGCCTGTTTCCCAACCTTGTGCTGCCTTTGAAGTGTCACTGCCGAGAGCTGCTTTGGGCTCCTTCTCTGCCCGAGCCTGCTCTGGGAGCGGGCCCAGAATGAAAGGGTTTGTTGTAAGCATGTGCTTCACCTTGTATTTCTACATGGTGTTTTCTGGTATTAGCAATGCCTTCCTCAAAAGAGATGAGGACAATAACAATGTGATGCTTAACTGAAGTCCCTGAAGGGCCTCACTGGCCTTGGAGTCTATCTGTAGCCCTCAAAGATCTCTGTCCCTGAGGAGAGCATGTCTGCCTGTGAGTCTGACTCCTCCTGGGATTAAATGGTTCATTCCTTCAAACACTGTCTTATTGGTAATGCCAGCATCTCATTAAGGAAGACAGACATTAAACAGGAAATATTTTTTTCCGTGTACTTTTCCATGCGTTGATGTTAAATGTGGTCCCCCATAACACCCACCAACACCCACCCTCCACACCCCCCATCTCTTTCTGGAGCATTAAGAGTGGATGACTTCATCTGCTTGATTATCTTGAGCCTTGGGAGTGCTGGCTTTGTCTCTGAAACCACCAGAATGTGCTGAGCAAACACCGCTCCCAGTCCGGCTGCATCAGGGCTGGCGGTTAAAGCCTCCCATGCAAGAAAACTTGCTGGGAGCTGCTTTCCAGTGAGATCATCTTTAATGATAGGGGGTTGTCTTATTTTGGTGAACTGGATTGAACACGAGGGCAGTATCGAGGCCAAATAAAAGAGCTGTTGTTTCCCAGTGTTTTTGTAGCTTTCTAGGATTGCATTTTTGTACAAAAGTGGGCATTCATGCTTAGTTACATTGCAGTTTCATCTTTCATACTGACAATGCGTTTTCTGTCATTGGCAGCAGTGCAGTAAAATCTACAATGGATTTTTTTAAATGTAGTTGGGGAAGGAGTGTTTTTTGCTCGGAGACAGATGAGGAGCTGTATCTCTGACGAAGCAAACTGCTTAAGAACTGCTGTTCACTCAAGTCTGTCTGGCTAGAGACCATTGCTGTTCTTGTGCATCAGGCAGCTGGAGTGGAGCTGGAATGGAAAGGGAAGGATTGCTGACAGGTGTCTAATGGGAGCCATTTCGTGGGAATTCCTGTGATGGGAGTGTAGGAGCTCTCTGTGTGGCATCTCCAACTTGCTGAGGGATGTATTTGCTGCCACAGATGTTCTGAACAGGAAATTAGGATGGGGTAGATATCACTGGGATACAAGGAAGAGCGTTATGTTTCCACGTTAGCTGATAATATCTGCTATGCAAATGCAATCTTTTATSGTCTGCAGATATCTCCTTCTGCCCTCCATGAAGAAGATAAAAATTTAGAGCWTACTCAGAGCTCAAGCTGCAGCATTACATTGTCAGAAGGGATCCAAAATRAGGGAGGTAGTGTGTGAAAAAAATGGACAATGTGAGTTGCATACCCTGACCCCCCAGTCCGTGGAGGCACATTTCGACATCCTGAATTTCCTCCTTGAATATTCAAAAAATGTGGGCCTGCCCCTGTTTGTACACAGCAGAGGCAAATAATGCAGATGGCAATTACAGCTGCTGTTCAAATCTTAGTCAAGCGTGTGCTTATTAGTTTGAGCAGTGTCAAGGTCCCAGCTTTCTCCCTGTCAGGCAGTACAACCCCCGCAGGTTTCGGAGCTGCCAGTGCATGTGAGGACATTGGCTGGTTTCTGTCACTGTTCCTGCATGTATGTGAAGTTGAGTGTTACCCTGATGTTACAGTGATTGCTTCCAACACAGCTTTTTGGGGGAAATAAATCATGCCAGTCAAATTAGGAAGTGATCCAACATCTTGCTCATAACCCAAATGAGTAAAACAAGGCTTGTATTTTATTCTGGTTTACAAGAGGTTTAACTCTTTGGCATGAAGCCCTCTATACTCTCTTCTAGTCCATCACACAAGCCTCAAAGAATTGTTGTAGCTTGGCCAGAAATGCTTAAAGATGTTGTAGAAAAAAAGCTTATTCTCACTGAGCTGAGACAGTAAGCTTGTGCAGAGCTGAAACCAGCTTCCATGAGCTTTTCAGGTGGACGTTTTGAATGTCCAGCCAAGAAACTGGCTCGGTTTTGATTGTTTCTATTGAGATTAGTGCTCAAGCCAGTGTTAATACACAATTTTGCATGGCCTAACAAATAGAAGACGTAGCTGTGTCACAGATGATGAAATTGAAGTCTTTTCCATTGAGACAGAAGTTAAAAGAAAGTTACCATGGACAACTGCTGTCTCTGAACATTTTAAAATTCTTAAATCAAACAAATCTGTATCCATGAAATTTGAAAGACCTGGAGATAGGAGCTCTGTTGACCTCTGCATGTTGCTTTTTCGTCAATGAGTGGACAAAAGTGTGCTGCTAAYGGGCTATGAAAATTGAGTGCTGGTGGTAAGTGTAGGTCTATCAGCTTGACATTGATCCAAAGCAAAATAATGAAACTACTGAAACAGGAGTCCTTTATTAACAAATTAAGGGAACAGCACTTTGTTAGCATYTATCTACCTGAGCCTAAGGAAAATGGTTCTTGTCAAATCAACCTGATGTATTTTACTTTACCGAGATTACCAGCTTGCCTGATAAAGGTTGCAGGAGTCTCCTGAGCAGGCCTTCTTCACATCTTGATCCAGAGAGAAAAGGAACAACAGAAAATGGTTTTGGTGCTGACAGATCTCCAGATGGAGATGGATGGAGGGAATCCTCTCTGAGCTGTTGGTGTATACAGTAGGGTTCCTCAGGGGTCATTTGCTGGCTTTTCACTGTTTAACAGTTGTGTCAGTAGCTTGCTAGAAAGCATGAAATGATTACTGCAGCTGTGTGCAGATGTGCATGGAGACTGGGGACAGTTGAGGGAATWATTAAGTCAGCTCACTGCAAGAGCCACCCACATTATTTGATAAACTGTGAGAATGTAAGAGATGTTCATTTATAATTTGCCTGGTACAGGATATTATCTTTAAAGCTCAGGACAGCAGGTCTTGAAGAGGTTTGAGGCTTCAGTCCTGCAGAGCAGTGACCAAGAGGCCCTGATGGATGGAAAAGGGAGTGTAAATCCCAACACTCTGCCAGGTTGTGGGGTTTGATAAGGCACCATTGTGGATCTGGAAGGAAACATTAGAAAACTCAACTCAGTATTGGTAAAAAGGAAGTGGGTTGTTTACAAAGTCACTGTACATTGGATAAAATCCACTTTTGTGCAGAGGGCTAGCACAGATGATATCAGGGCTTGAAATGAGATTTTCATCTTGGGCTGCCTTTCAGTGCAGAGGTGGAGTTTAACCTCAGTGTGTTATTGTGCTACATCAGGATTTATATTCCTTATTTACTGTTTTCTGGCGAACTTTTAGGTAACTGTTGCATTAAGTAGACATTTATTTTTAATAACATTGACATTTATCTCTCTTTTTCTCCTGACGTTTTTAGTATATTCACAGATACCTGCATAGCTATTTCTGTTCTAAAATTTGCAGTAACTAATTGCTTTTCTGCATATCTGTGGGATCAGCTATCAGCAAAGAGAAAGGGAGGCACTCYAGTTTCACATTGTTTGATTAAAGGTAAATTGAAATAATTAAAGATGTGGTATTTAAAACAGAGGCTTTAGGGCTGAAAACCAACATCCTGATACCTGCTGAGAATTACCTTACTCCACAAATAATCTCTATTCTGATAACTCCTGCCATGGCTAAGGCTAGCATTGGAATGTAGCCCACAGTAATTACTGTTTTGAGACAAAGGGGATGCTTTCTGTTCACCCAGAAATAAATCACTTTGATTGCTTTTCTCCTTCGGCAGAGCACTGTATGTATAATTTAAGATGTACAGARAGCAGTGCAGCCTTTTAGAAGTGGATCATCCCACTGGTCAGCAGTAAGAAAGCTGATGCAAGTGATGGGCGAGCAGATAAACATTAACAATTTTGGGAACTGGCTTGTGCCGAGGATGCTACACATGCTTGTACAGCTAAAAACRCCGTACCTGTTTTGGTTTCTGGTATCAGCCTGTCTGAAGGTGAGACCCAGCTTGCCCACGTGTGGCTGAGCTGCAGGAATGTCTCAGGATTGCTCTTGGGGGATTGCCTGAGCRCTGAGTGGAGCTGCAGTCGTGTCGAGAGAGCCAGCCCATCTTGTCAAGTGCTAATAACAGGAATTAAGTCATYCTGTGAGCACAATTTATGAACAAGAGTAATCAGTTTGGTGTCTCTTAACAGGCTGGTATGTTATGACTGGAGAGCCTTGGGATAGCTTTTGGAGGGGGAGGCAAGGCAGAGCATCACCCCCTTTAAGAGGATATTTGCTGAAAAGGTGGGGCTTCCTTGTAGTTGTGAGTGGGGCTGCTCCTCACAAATGCAGTGTTGTTTGTTGATGTATTAACCAGCCTCTTGGGAAAGGTTTCTAAAAACAGTTCTTTTTTTATTGCTTGGTGAGCACTCAAAACATTTGTGTCTATGGCAGAAATTGCTGATGTGCTTGTATCAGTTTCCTTTTGATGGCTGTCTTTTCTTTCTTTACTCTGGGGCCTGAGATATTTTGGGGACACTGGGATCTTCCTCCCTCTCTTTCATGGCTCCAGCTCCCCTCCAGGCTGTGAAATCAGCTTCAGTCTCTCTGTCTCATCCTGCTGTGAAGTCTTTAAACCTTAAACCAGTTCTGTAGTTAAACAGCCCCTTCTCACGGTGCCACGAAAGGACTTCTCGCTCTGCATGCTCCGAGTTTCTGTACTGGAGGCAARAACTGGAGGAGCTGCCTCTGCCAGCAGCCACCCACCGCTTCCAGGGCTTTCCACCTGAGCAGGCAGCTCTTGGTGCTTGGTATCATCCCTGCTCTGGCTGACRGGAGAGGTGAACAGCAAACATCAAGGCTCTGTGTCACGGAGCACCTGGCAAAGTCAGTGAACCTGGGCTTGATACCGTGTCTTGTCTTCTGGCTCAGCTGAAAGGCTGACTCAGGAATTTTAGTAAAAMCTGTAAAATGGGCACCCAGCACCTGCCACAGCCAAGATTGCTTCATTGTCTTGCTTATKTTCACCCCCAAAAAGCAAATACATGTATTTTGCATGTCTAATGCAACTAAAAGAGACAGAAGGATATCAAAGAACAGGTTGTTTTCTTTCATTTCTGGAGCCATTCTACTTTTGTGTGAAATCAGCATTGTGATTGAGGCATTCTTATTACAATTTTGCAGATACTTGTTTGTAATGGGAGGCATTGCCGTGTGGCATTCTTACACCCC
>NW_026623343.1:1591465-1698981 GCF_030028575.1 Malurus melanocephalus
GTAAGTTAAAAGGTTTGGATTGGCAGTTCCAGATGCAGGTGCTGTCTGTTCATAAAGCAGGTCCTGTACAGWAACAGAATTAAACTGCCAGTTTAGCTGTGCTTGAGCACCTCTGATTTGATCTGAAGAAACCTCCATGCCAGCAGAGAAAGTTAGCAATTTTGTTTTCAGGACAAGCCTGAACTTTCATGATGCAGAAATTATGCAGCTGACTGAATTAAACTAACTGGTGGCATTGCTGCTCTTCCATCCATGTCACTACTTGCTGATTATAAAACCCTTCCTCTTTACCCCTGTTGGTAGCAGGTCTCCTACTTTCTGCATCTGCTGGGCTTCAATAGAATGTTTGCTGAGAAAAGGTCCTGTTGTCTAATCTTGAGCCTAGCRTGTTTTTATGCTTTTTATTTGAATTTTTAAAAAAGCGTTGGGGGACAACTTTGTCCCTAACAAGAGGYTACTTAAGCAGTGAGTTCAGCTTGGAGGCTAAACCAGACCTTTTGCTTTTGAATCATTCCGTGGGTGGTGCTAYTTCTGTACAAGCACAGGGTGCCCTTAGTACATTTGTAATTCAAAATACGTCCAAGCAGTATGAGTTAAGCTGATGGACCCAGTCACTGGTCCTTATTTCTACACTCTTTCTACCTTCTCATGGAGAAAAAAAAACTCTTCTGATGTTCTTTTGAAGCTGAATGATGCAAAATTCAGGCAGACTTTTCATCTTCCCCTGTCCTGATGCTTACCATCTTCTGTGTGGAAATGTGGGGACAGTGGCAAGTGTGTGGCCTATGGATAAAGTCTCCTGTGTGACAGACCATGGTTTTTTATTCTGTGTAGGTGCCCAACAAGGYTCTCATCCCAGCCCCAGCCTGTGGCACCAGCTGTTTCTGTGTCCCCATCCCTTCTGCAGGACTGGATCCCCATCTCTCCCTGGTCCCAGGCAGGGCTGTGCTCACACAGGAGCAGCAGCRCCGGTGTGAACAGCCCCTGCCTGCCCCAGTGGCTGCTAAAACAGGAGAGAGGTTCCTTTCCCAAAGCATAATGGGAGAGGTTTCACTCTTCTCTAACTGAGCGCTACTACAAAACAAAATGCTGTTTAAAAATCRATGTCCCTTTGCACGCAGCTCATCTCCTTCACCTCTCTCACCAGGATCAAGACTTGGACCTGAATTACAAACCCTGCAACATCTGGGTAATGACTGACAGCAGGGCACATTCCCTGGGAGCCAAAACTTGGTCTGAACTGGGGAGCAGGGATAGGGAAAACCATCTCCTGTCAGGAAATCTGGCAGCTCAAACAGGTTTCTCTGCCCCTCATGCAGACCATGATGAACCACCAGTCTGGCATGCTGGTGGCATGTTCTCCACACCCATCCTCTCTGCCAGGCACAATCTGTCCCTCTGTGCTGACTGCTGGAAAAGCATGTACGGGTTATGGAACAAAGGTTTGCCTGTGCAGCTGGTGAAGTGAGAAGCGCTTGCTCTTGGATAGAAACAGGTTTTTTTTAGCCAAACTATTTATTTGAGTAGATGAAACAGCAACTGTGCACTGTCTTCGGAGTCATTTAAAACCAAATTAATGCCGTGCATTTGTACGCCAAGGCATAGAGAGGCAAGTAAATCCTTCTTGCTGGTCTCAGGGGAGTTGCTTTTCCCCTGCAGCACACAAGAAGGGCTCATGATATCTTTAAATGCCATGTATCAGTTACAGAGCCCATGCTGCTGTTCAGATGACACCACTGGTATGCACACAGTTCTCTTCCCTCTCRACCCAGTAATGTGTGTGTTCTCTCATCATTACCCCCCATTTTATTTTAATAGGGAGATTGCTACACCAGCAGCATAACAATTTGTTTCACAGGGTTTCTCCTCAGGATGATAATTTGAAAAAAGGCTGGGGTTGGATTGACACTTGGGAAATTGTTATACTAAAGCTGGAGTGCATGAGGAGTATGGCCTAACCCATCCTCATTCAAAGGTAATGCTGCCTTTGTAATTTTTTTTTTTTATTTTGGGAATGGAAAAAGTTAAAGCTGCATGCAGCAATGCTGTTCTTTGCAGCTGGAGATGCAGGGAGAGGTTTGCTGCTCTGTTATTTACCATCTGCTGTTGGGCTGCTGGAGAAGCTGATAAGTAGCTCCAGATACACCGGTGGGGTATTTTTGAGAAACTGCTTCTGGGATTCTCCTCAACCCAAGGACCTGTTAAAATCAGTGTTAGACTGATGAACAGGGATTTCTGCTCATTACCTCAAAGGCTGAAATGACTGGATAGAGAAAGCTATCCRTTTCCAATTCTCCTTGAGCAGAGACTTCTGCCCAGGATAACACCCCTCTGGGGGTGGAGAATGAATGGAAATTAGTTATAGGRAGTTCCAGGGCAAGGCAAAAATGACAGCAATTTAATCATAAGGTAAGTGTTTATGTTACAGAAATAACTAATAGGTTTTGAGCAATAAAAATTTTAGGATATGAAACAGAGAAATGAATTATTTATGCATGGAAATACTTTTGATAGATTCTGAATACTACACTGTGTAGTGGMGTAAATTTGTGCCATAAATTCTGTGCAGAAAAAACATAATTTTTGTAAGGGAAGCAGTAGCAGGATGTTGTCTTATAGAGAGAGATGAAGAAAGAGGGGCTTACACCCCTTACACTTGTACCCAGAAAATTTGGGTTTTTTCTTGTTAGTATCTTGACCAAAACCCCAAACATTTTTTAATGCATACTCTGAATGCTGCTTTGCACTGCACAGAGTAGGGGTAAGTGACTGAAACAGACYGATGGGGGAAGTATAAAAATTATTGCACAAAGGCAGATTGTTTAGATACCTTTATTTAGCAAGTGAAGTACATTGCCAATAGGAGGGAGAAAAATGGAGGCTCAGCTGTGTTTACCGAGGCAACAGAAATTTTCCTGAAGAGGGGCCAACTTTGATATGAGCTATTAACTTTGCTCGATTTTCGCAGGGCTACTTCTGAGTGAGATTTGAATGTCATGTTTTTGTGTGAGGGCATAAACATGTTGCTTTCAGTTCATATTAGTTTTGCATCTGAAAACTGAYGCCTGGTCTGGCACTTTCACACCCRTAATGTGGCTGAGGTTGTAGCACCACCTGAAACAGTTCCCTGTGTGCTTTTGGGAAGGGCTGGGATCCTTGTGGCACCAAAACAGGTTCTTGAAGTAGAGCCAAGTGCATTGTGTTAACGCTGTATTTTTTGCCCTCCTCTTCTTCCATCTCAGCAAAGGTTTTCCTTGTGGCCTCGATCCAATGAGCTGTTTAACTGTGTGCAGGTGCAGGCCCCGGACGGGACCTCCTGGCACATCTCACTGTGTGCTAAACTGTGTTTTCTATKAAAAAAACAGCTACAAGGCAACTTCTGTGCCCACCTGCCCGTGCCAGCGCCAGCCTTTGTTAGTGCTGAGCACAAACATCTTTCCAGAGCACCAAGGTCAAGGTGACAAAGCAGGAAATACCAAGTGGAGGTGCAAGTTCTTTGATTTCACTCTCTGGTTTTCAAAGGTGGTGCAGTTGCTGATATTTACCTGCAGCACTCTGTCCATGACAGCAGTTCTGGGAGGTGCAGCAGGCTGTGCCTGGGTCTCACTGCCCCCTGACCACGCTTTTCTGAGCACAGGCTGGCTGCTCATGCAAGGACATCTGCAACTCTTGCACCACCAGTGATCCATGCTGGGCCAGCTGGCAGTGGCAGGCACAGGTGGTGATGTCCTGGAGATTGCCATCCATGAAACACTAGAGGAGAGTGAACATTTTTCTGCAGGGTTTCCCATGAATCACATTTTTTAGTSTTCCCTAGGCACAGCTATTAGTTGGTGGCTTCAATCCTGCAAACCTGTGAGATGTAAAGTCTATTTCTGCTTTTGTCCTGCCTCAGATAACTGCTGGGCATGAGTGCCAAAGCATGAATATCCTTTCTCATCCCACTAGAGCACTCACACTGCTGACCCACTGACCATTAGCCAAATCTTGCTCCTTGGCCCCTTTTCTACTGCAGAGCTCAGAAGGAGCTCTGAGGGATCTCTTGTRTCTCGTACCCACACTGATAACCATCCTTACCCATTAACAGGAGCCCTCAGTCTTCTCTTTCCCTACTGGTATCTTTTCTCACAATTTCACCCTATTATTCCCCCATTTCTCCTTAGTTAGATGTTTTCTGCCAAGAAGAATTTGTTTAGCTTCAAGTGTTGTTTTTGATTTCTCACTGGACTCAGATTGCAGCGCCTCAGAGTGAGTTTGCCCCTCCTCATCACCTTCTGGGCAGACCCAGGTTGTAAGAGCATACCATTGCTTTACTTCCTTCCACTCCCTGGGTGAAGAGCACATTTTGTAGATATTATTCAGATTTTGGGGGTAGTGAACAGTCCTCCTGATTCTGTTGAGCAAAAGCGAAAAATGGAAGGCTAGACCTGCCTGAGCATSTGTACTGTGACCTGTTTGCCTGAGYTCTTGCACGTGTSACTGCCCCCAAAGAGCTCGATTGTTTGGGCAATACAAAAACAATTGAACTGAGTTGGGAATTACTTGGTGCTACATAAGTGGAAATGTCAACAGGATTGCAAGTACGAAGTTATGACCAGAATCTGCTTATGAGCAAGCACATCTATCCACCTCAAGAAAATGAGGGACTTGTCTGTAGATCATATCCTCTGGCTTGCACAAGGGAGAAGAGTCAGTCTCATGGAGTTATTTATGGTKTTTACCTCATACCAATGATATTTTTATTCCTTGTGAGCAATCATTTGGTACAGCCAAGTTAAGATTTGGTTGGGAATTTTGTTTCAAAGGACTTCTAGGTAACATCTAAAGTAAGATTTGATTTTAATTCAAAGGAGGAAAATACAGCTAATGTGAATGACCCAATTCCCACTTATTTAGAAAGAAAAATAGTCTACAAACATCCTTTGACACGTGGATTTGAGTGAGGCTTAGCCAAGGACCTTAAGCCATGGGCCCCAGTGAGAAGGTTCCCAGAGAAGCCTTTGTGCAGCTTGGCCTTTTCTTTGGCACCCCCAGGCTCCCTAGGCTAAAGGGAGCTCTAAACTTTGTTCCTTTCCCAGCCCAAACCCTAACCCTAGGCACAGACTAAACTCTTTGCCAAGGAACACAAGCTGTAGCAGAAATACAAAAGCTAGCATGGGAGAAATATGTTTACAGCCTCCCTTGTCAGCCACAACACAACTGGAGTTCAAGGGTTTTCCCTCTCCTAACCCTAAACATTGGCCTTGGCTGGATTATCACAAGCCACACCARTGATGACATTTTCAGAGACAAAATCCTAATGAACCCAGACCATCCCTCTGAGGGAGTTTCTTGGCAATTCCACATCACATGCAATTCTAGGTTTTGACATTCCCCTGAATCTAACCCTAACCTTAATCCTAACCCTTCTGTGTGAACTGAGCATTTGCCAAAGAGACTAAGCCATGGCCAGGATGAAGAACTTGTGAGGGGAGAAAGCTCTCTGCAGCCTCTTCTTTGCCTTTGCAGTGCCTTAACAACCCCGGGCCAGCTGGAGCTACAGGACCTCTAAGCACTCTCACTGTAACCCTAAGCCAAGGTTGGGCTGCTTCACAGGTGGAACACTCGGCTGTGCCTGAGATGGCAAATGTAGCAGGGGGTTAAATTGTTTGCTGTTCTTTCCAGCCCTTTCCAAACCCTCTGCAGACCTTTTCCATATGGAACTCCAGGCTATGTCCCTCTTATGTCCTCAGCCCTAAAGCTAGAGAGCAGCTGATCCTCAGTCAAGCACACAGAGCAATGGTCCAGATGAAAAAGCAATCAGAGGAGAGGTATTTCTGTGACCTGCACGTCCCTTCAGAAATCTCTCACCAGGGCCATGCTGTTGCTGTCAGCTTTTTCCCTTTCCCAGCATTGAATTCAGCTTTAAGGCTGTGCATGGGATGAACCCTTTGCTGAGGAATCAAAGCCCAAATCAAGCAATTGTCAAAGGAATGACCTTCTAGGAGTCTGCTGCTTCTCCAGGCAGCCTGTGGGAAATGCAKCATCTCCTGAAGCTTCAGGGTCTCTCTCCCTCCTAAAGCAATGCCTGACCTTGAGCTGGCTGTRGCTAGGGATAACCTGCTGTGGTCGCCATGAAGATATGGAACAATCTTTTGGGAAACCCATACCTTGATCCTAACACTAAATGTGGAATGARCCCTGGGCCATCATTTAAACCAAAAATGTTTTAGGGAAGAAATATTTTTCTTGCATCCTCCTTACTTTGGAGGCCTCTTGGCAGCCCCATGCCAACAGAGCTCCTGTCCCAACTTTCTCCCTGTTTCTGTCCCAACCCTACCACAGACTCTCACTTCAGCTTATCTACAGCCCAGGGAAAAAGGTTKYCAGGGGATATTTTTTTTCAGCCTAYACATTGCTTTRGCAGWCCAATACCCACTGGGGCTTTAGGTTTTGTCGCATTTCCAAACAATGTTATTTTTTTATCCCTGACCCCAAATGGGACCACAGGGTTGAAATGCTGAGGGTCTCTGGCTTTCCTTCTGGCTACATTGACTCGCTTTTACTCTTTAAGGCCTGTGTTCCTTTTGACTCTTAATGCCACAGACAGGCACAGCACAATTAAAGATTATTAATAATCATGTGTTGTTAGTATGTGAGCCCTATTTAAGATTCTTCTTCTCTAATGGGAAAAAAACAAAACAAACTAAACCCAGACACCTGTGCCAGGTAACACTGTTGTGTCTGTGATTAATTTTGGGGAGGATTGAAGACCAGATGGCATCCTTATGAAACGAGCACATTTGTCCTCTATTATGACTATGTGAAGAAGTGGTCGGGACAAGAGTTTCAGACACCAAATATCTTCCTGCTGCCCTGGTTCAGGCCATGCTCTGGTTCCACCCAGGCTCAAGGCTCTCCATCCAGCTGGAAGAACAGAAGGATCAAACCAACTCTCTGTTCTTTTGCATCGGCTCTTGCTGTTCCTGCCAACAGTGCCAAGAGAAAGATCATGTGTTTATTCTCATGTGGTGTCTCCCACCCATCAGCTGGAGCAAGCCATGGATCCCTGCCATCCAAATCCTGCAGGCATTTCCCTTCCCTCACACCCCCTTCAAATCTGTGTGCCCATGTTGGAAAGGCACTTAGTAATAAATAAAATAAAATAAAATAAAATAAAATAAAATAAAATAAAATAAAATAAAATAAAATTAGGAGAGATTATTGCTGTAACTTCTGCTACATATTCTCAAGGACCTCTGCATCTTCCCTATTGTGCTTTAATGCTGGGAAGGATGGGGTTTACACCCCCAGAAATATTTTTGAAGGAATGAGCCATATGGGTCTGGAAAATGGAACAGTGAATTTTAGGTCRTCACCCTGAGGTGTGCTCTCTGGTAATTATTGTTTCAGGTGGCTCTGAGGTGAAGGTTATCTSCTGTAGCCTCTCAGATCCTTAGCAAGAGAATAAAACTTGCTCCATAAGATCAACCCAGCTGCATCTAAAGCTGTGACTGTACCACAACTCAGAGCTGTGGGATRGAATTTGGACTGGTGCAGCAGAAATCAAGGCAATCCTGCAGAATGTGTGATTGCTTTTTCAGAGAGTTTGAGGGTTTGAGGCCAGAAAGGGAGAATGACTCTGGAAGTTGGAAGGAAAATGGAAAGAGCCACTGATAGGAAAGAAAAGGAGTAGCAAGGATTTCTGTCGGCAAATACCAGGTCAAGTGCTGATGAATGGTGACTGCCCAAGCATCACTCATGGGTTATTGKGTGATTGAAAGTAAAAGACTACACTGAGCATCCTCAGTCAGCAGAAAGGGCCCTGCTATGTGTTCATGATACACAAGGGCCTATCTATGTGATTTTGGTAGTGCTGTGACTTCATCTGTAGCAGCTAAATCAGGACATCCCTCTGGCATGGGTTCTGTTTGACTAGTGTGCTAATAATAATAGTATAATAATAATATAATAATAWWATAATAATAATRTATAAATAGACTAATTTCCACACACCTCGTAGAGAAGGCTGTGTGGATATGAAAAAATCATGTGGATATGAAAAAATCCAAGCTGATACAGCCACAAAGTTTGTAGTGTTGTGATTACGCTGGCAGAAAGTCAYAACTCTCTACCCAAAGGTGGAGTAAATCACTAAAAAACTCAAACCAAATCCCTGTGACATATTTTTTTAAAAAGACAAGCTCTGTTTAGCTGCTTTTTCATCTTTGCAGCTCCTTGACACCGAGGACCAGAGGGACACATGGATCTGAGGGCAGGGGAGGGGAAAGTGGGGTGAGCTGAGGATGCAAGGGCTGCCCTGGCACAGCTCATGGAAACCACTCTGCCAGTGCCTCCTGTGGGGCTTGTCCTCCCTTGAGGGAGGGTTTGATGAGGCTGGAATTGCCAAAGGCCTCTCCAGCTGTAGGAGACAGCGATGGGGAAGGTGCCTGGGGAGGAATGAATGGTGGGGCGGGTACAAGGGTAAAACAATTGGTAAAACAATTGGTAAAGCCATAAATGTTCAGCCCTGGCACATATCTGGCCATTTCATGTGCTTGCTRGGTCAGTGATGAAAGACTTATTCATCAAATCATTGTATCCTGAAATGTGCTGCATTTTAGCAGGAATAACACTTCGAAACAAGATACATTATTTATTCCTGACCCTTTCACCTCAGCCAGAACACTTTTTCATGTGATTTAACTGAATTTACAAGTAGGCTGTGATCTGATGAAGCAGTGAATTCTGCAGTGGTGCTACAGGGCAGAGATCCCTTGTCCCTGGGCATGGGGCTGTGACACCAGATCAGAGCAGCTACTGGGGAAAAATAAAAAGAGTTTTAAAAAGCTTTTTTTTCTTTTTTASTAGGTGTTGAGGTGCTGTGAATGGGCAGGCTGGAGTGATGTCTGCAGCTTGTGTTGCCATGATGTGTTCAAGCCTGAGCCAGTGGTTATGCAAAACAAAGGAAGCAGCAGAAATAACTGKTTGCCAATATCCGTTGTGGTATATTTTGGTTAACCGTGCTCACAAAAGCTTACTAAAGATCACAACCTGCTCATGGGACCAAATTAAACTGAGAAACATTTTTTTTTTATTTTATTTGAGAAGAGTCTGGATTTCTTTGTGGATTATACATCCACAAAGAACAAGTTCATTCTCAGTACAGAAATCAGGAAGTGCATTTCCAGCAGGAGGCATGAAGGACATGCACGGCCAYCACTCATGCAACAAGCTCAAAATGTGAATTTAAATTGTGGTCCTCTCTGGTCACAGMATTTGGGGTGACATTTAGAAAGCCCAAGGAAATCTCTGGGCCTCTAAAACATGGAGGTGGATTCTATTCTTCCAGGAGTAAGTGATTATTGCTTTCTATGGTTACTCTGAGAGGGTTGTGTTTGGTGTTGGGGCAGTGCCTTGTTTCACACTCACTTCCCCAGCCCGAGGGCGACGCATTGAGTGGAATGTGTTTCCTCTGTCTTTCTCCAAAAGTACAGCAGGAGGAAGAGGAGGGCCCTCTTTCCTCAGAAAGTGCCAGCCTTATTCCAGGATGTGCTTTCCAGAGGTGAGACAGGACTCTAAGGAAGCCAATCTGAATCACTGGAGTTGCTATCTGCTGTCCCTCCCAGACTCTCCTGACTCTCCAGAGCAGCCAGGAATGCAGGGTTCCTGCCTGTTCAGCTCTCAGGGAGAGAGCACAGCTGATCCTCAGGAATCAGGGGGAACAATTCCCTTTGCTAAACAAATAATGGAAGTGTAGGGAAATAACAAGAAGGAAAGAATATACAAAAGTGCTAAAARTTATTAGTATTGGCAGGTGCAGAATTTGCCTAATCAGGAAGGTAAATGACTGGGGAAAAGTGGAGTCTGAGCTTGAATGTAAATATTTTGAATATTTTTCCAGCTTTGCACATTGCCATTCTATTTAAGGAGGGACCTGTCAGGGAAGAACTTGCAGCAGTGATTGACATGTCTGAAAGCAAAGCCAAAAGAACCCTCTTGCAAAAACTAAATCTTGGTCCCCATCCTGCCTTGACTCTCGCTCTCAGATCACTAACCATGGGTTTCAGCTTCTCCAGGCTCAAAGGGGAAAAYGCTGAACTGCTATTGCTGGGCAACTCTTCCTCCTCCAGGATATTTATTAAACCAACACCTTTATTATTCAAAATATTTGAACAAGTGGTAGCAYGGTTGCCTCCCTCTCTCAGAGGTCTGCTGACGCCAGCCCTAACACAGCAGAACAAAGCAGAGATTTTGCTCAGCACACCATTTCTCCTCTCCCCTCTTCTCCCTGCACAAAGTGACCCCTGATGAAGGGCAGGCGGAGGCCTGAGCTTGAGARCAGATTATTTTGTTCAACCTTGGAATTGAAAGCAAACACTCCCAAGTCTCCTTTGATGCCAGCTGACCTGAATCAAAGCTTGCAGACCCCTGGCTGATAATGTTTACCAGATGCAGCAGTGGAGAAGGGTTTCCAATTTAACTTCTCTCTTTCTAGGCATCCAAACTGAAAATTCAGTGCACGGGTAGGAGTTTGGCATCTGACTGCTGTGAGGGAAGGCTTGCAGAAGAGAGAAAGCAAACAGAAAATTATCTTTCTGCATAGCCCAGTACATTCAGGTACTTGACCCATAGCTGGTAATAATGCAGATTAGTGCCAAAGGCTTGTTACAGGATCTGCAGTGCTGGGGGCTGCTGCAGCTGGGTCTGTGCTGACATTTGGGGGAACAGGGGCATCCTGTGTGGCAAACACATTGGCAGGAAGGCAGAACTGAGTGGGGGGAAGGAGCAACAAAAGTAATATTATTTTTGCTGACAGAAGCAGAAGGAAAATAGAAAGTGCCACCTGAGGCACTCTCAGTGGCACATACAGGCACTGRCAGGGCGAGGTGGCCACACAGGAAAGTCACACAAACTCTCCACCTCCAGAGGCTCAATCTGTGTGAGCATTCCAGCTGAGCCTGCTGAGAGCAGGAGAAGGAGGAGAGAGAAAGGGGGAAAATGTGAGCATTGATATTTTGGAGGCCCAGCTGGTCAGAGCAAACCCAGACAAAAGGCACTTTTGTCCTACTGCTGGAAATTGCAGCAGGATCAGGCTTTGGGGCAGGAGAGAGTTAAACATCGCATGACAGGACGTGTCCGCCCTTGTGACAGCTGCTGTGCTGTACAGACAGCTTTGTATATGACACAGAAAAATATTAAACAAAGGAAGAATATCCAGGCCCCACAGCTCCCAGTGTGTCCTCATGTACCATGGAGTCGTGCTTGTAGTCCCAGGACACGACAGCTTGCCAGCCCTTCAGTTCCCTGGGGCTCCTGGGAATGTGCTGGCCATCCTTGGGGATGGACCCTCCTTTTGGAAGCTGCCCTAAAAAGCTGCAGGGTGGGGGCAGGGAACAGCCAAAGGATGTAACCTTGTGCCAAAATCGGTGAAACAAAGGCTGGTGAGGGTGGCCTGCATGGGGGAGCACAGCTTGTCCAGGGTTTGGGGCAGTGGCAGTGGCATGGCTGCAAGTCCTGCAGACAGGGAGGGAGAACATAAAACTGGGCTAGATCTGAATCCACAGGAAAGCTSTCCTCTTCCTCCTTCTCCTCCTCCATTTGTGTGTGTGTGTGATAATCACTGATTAATTACCTTCCCTGACAGACCAGGTCAGGGTAACTTGACMTGGGCTAAGACCTCTCATCTGTCTTTGCTTTTTAAAGAATTGGGGCATAACAACCTCGTGTGGGCAGCGAGCTTCACACTGCCCTCCTTCACTGCAGGCTCCAGTGTCTGAGGAATCATCAGCTGGCTCTCAGCTCCACGAGCCTGCCTGGGTGTGACAGCCAGAAGGCCAAAGAGTGGGATGTGTGCCTGCCCTGCAGGGCTGGAGGAGCTGCTGCACGCTACCTGGTCTCTCCATCACCTGCCAGATCCACACCCCTGTCCTGGTCAGTGMCACACAGGAACCATGCCCTTTTCTCCATTATTAGTCCCATCAAGTCCTACAGCCTTCTCCCAAAGATGTTTTTCCCTCTGTTGCTCTGCAGTGTCTTTGCTTGAGCAAGACCCTGACGTTTCACGATTCAAGCAATAAATGACACATGATTAAAGGACATACATGACCTGTCTATCATGTGCTGTTAACCCATGTTAATCCCTTCTGTGCAAGGAGCAAGGGCAGAACCCAGCTCTCCTCTACAGGTCTCACCCCTTTTCTCCCAGGCACCTTCTTCAATCCTCACCTCATTGTGGAGCTGCTAAAACAACAGTGGGGTGTCTGAGCCAAAACCCCACACAAGATCAAATTTTTGTTCCTCAGTTCCTTTGCTGCATCCTGCTGCAGCCCTTTACATCCAAGGTGTGGGCCAAAGGATGGAGTAAAATGGACCCTCTGCACAGTCTGACCCCCTTGGGCAGGTAAGAAAGAAGGTCAAGGCTCTCCCATGTCTGATCCTGAATCCTGGGATGCAGCCTGCCTGGCCTCATTCCRTGTGTGTGAACTCACGTGCTCATGCTGGGTATTTCAGTCTCAAGCTCWCTATTAGCATGGCCTGATTCTTCTYCMCCACCYCCTCCCAGTCCATCCAATCTGTTTCAGTCTTGGCATGGAGTCTGAAGTGATGCAGTAGATGTCCCAGACAGGAGACTCAGGCTCAGGGCTGGCAGAGGGTGTAGCCCTGGGCAGTGCAGGAGTGGGGGCTGCACCCCTGGCCCTTCCTCCCTGTCCCAGCAGTGCCTGCAGCCTTTCCTTCCTCCCTGTCCCAGCAGTGCCTGCAGCCTTTCCTTCCTCCCTGTCCCAGCAGTGCCTGCAGCCTTTCCTTCCCTCTTTCCTCCAAAGTGCCTCAGGGATGCCACCCTGGCACGGAGCTGCCTCCCAACCACAGAGGTGCTTAAGATGACATGTATTTAAATATGATTTAGCATGTGGTTTGCATGCTGTCTAGTCTTTGCTTGARAGAGCAGGGCATAGGGAGAGAACCGACAAGTGACGCTTTTTTACAGTTCTGGAAGAGCTACAAACCCAACAACTCCAAACTAACATGAGCCACTGCTGGAAGGAAGAGCCATGTGCTGGCAGCACAGGTGAGCAGTCAGGCATCTGCTTTAACAAGGAGTTTTTAAAGGCCCCCAGTGAACACACCCCTGCTCAAGTTCCTATCAAACAGAAATTCAGTCTCAGGAGGATTAATTTTTTTTTCCTTGGGATGTTTTCCAGCCATATGGTGCCACTCTCAAAAATTCTGAATCATTTATTTTTAATAGGTAAATATCTTCCTTCTGTCTCTCCCTTATTCACATTTCCTTACTGAGACAAGAAGCAATTTTATTTGGGCTTTTTTGTAATAGAGAATGAGCCTCCCTGTCTTGCTCACTTGGATTTGTGGAAATTTTTCCAAAGGCAGCCATGCTTGTCCCATCCCATGGGGTGGCTTGAGGAAGTTCCATTCTTCACCACCTCATGTGACACATATCCTGGTGGAAGTGGGGGAATCCCTCAGAATATTTATGTAATTTCTGTATTTATGTAATAATGTACTTTTATTACAATATATGTGTTCAGCTCTTCTTAGAATGTTCACCGTGGTTTTCTTTCTGCTGCTGAATTGCAGCACCTTTGGAAAACACTTCAACAGCCCTGCTGTTYTCCAGGCTGTCTGCCATCATCTCTCACAAGCTGGAAATGAAACCTTTTATCTCATGGAAGGCAGATGATGTGTGTGCCTGGATGGCTGTGGKTTTTAGTGTGTCTCCTGTTTGGGTGCTTTAAACTCTCCAGCTACACAAGAAAACCAGCCCTGAAGCTGCCTTTTCACTGAGCTTCACTGTCTTAGTGCTAAAATATCCTCCCAAAACCAGACTGAAAGCAGTGGTGGGAAGGTGTTTCCATGTCCATCCTGRTGCTCTCAGTCTGGGCTGTAAAAGTGCTGGAATTACAGCCTGCAGCTGGGCTGTTAACTGCAGCGATTAGATGTGCGTTAGCATGCGTGAGCAAGTGGATGTATCCAACTTGGGGACAGATTTTAAATARGCAGCTCTGGCAGTCCTCTCAGTTTCTCTCAACATGAGGATTTTCTGCTTTACTGGCTTATTTTTGGACATGCAGGCTGCAGAAAAAGGAAWTTTGTTAATAGAGTCTCATTTGTGAAAATAACTTCTTTTCATAGGCATGGGAGAACATTGTGCTGTTTTACTTAAATCTGCACATGTTTTGCTGACTTAGAAGTTGGTACTGCATTTCAAAGACTAACTCACTAAGCCTGATTGGTGTCCTTTATCTTTTGATGTTTAAAAAGTTTTTCTTTCCAAAGTATTTTTTTCCTTTCAAGATACTTCAATTAAAAGTCTTCTTTTGCCCACCTTCAGAACTGCACGTAGTATCCTTCAATTCTCCCTGATTCATCTTCTGTAGTCTCTTGACTTTGCCCTAATTTATGATCTGGTTTTTTTTATTTTTTTTTTTATTTCAATTCTGCATTTTCTGAGATATTTATTTGACCCTAATGAAAATAATGTATCTACTGGAGTATGCTGGTCTCTCTGAAAGTAATTTCTGGTGGCCTACCATGGCAATAGGGACAATGAAGGCATCAAATGGAAGCAGAATCAACTGGTTCCTTGCTGATATTTCATCAAGCATCTGGACCTTTTTATTTTTCCCTTGCACTACTACTACTTACATGTTCAAATGCAAAAAAAGTGTGTTTAAAAATAAAGTGAAGGGTCAAACTCTGACCTTGTCTTCTGTGGGAACTGCACTGATGTGGTGCTCAAGACCATGGTCTGGTCAGAATTCCAGAGAAGAAAGAGGAATCTTTTCTATTTTCTTTTGGACTTTGTTTTTTTTTGGTGCAGCAATAGCTACAGGCTAAAAGACCCACTTATGTCTTCTTTGAAGGCTTTAAAACAAACCAGAGTTTTCAGTGACAGTTCTGGGACTTGTACATCACTTCATTTTTCTGCTTTTCTTCTAGCTTGTTGTCACCAAAGGTTTTTACAGGAAAAGRGGATTATTGTTATTAACTTTAAAGAGGTCATCTGTTCCTGCTTCCTATCTCTCTCTCCTGAAATCATTATTTGCTCTTTGTAACATCAAATTGTTGCTGTGGTAGCGACTCAAAAATAGAAGAACCTGATATCATGCAGGGCAATAATAGAGTATCTAAAGAACTTTTAAGGGTGTCCTCATTTTCACTTTCTATTTTCCCAGACTCTGATTTTAATCTGTTTGCCTGAAAAAATAATTTTGCAGACAATAGGCATTTTACCTACCTACCCACCTTCCAACCATGTCCCTTGCTAGCATGTATGGCTACCCAGAGTTTTCCTGATTCAATATGAGACGTTCAACATGGGMTCAAGATTTAAACTTCCAAATCAGGGTTTATCACAAAAATGCAACTAGATCCTCAGGCACAGATTCCCTGGCAAAATGCTCCATTGATTGTGGCTCCTGCCAAGGTGGGGTAAAGATTAATTTATTCCGTGTTCCTGATGATCCTTTGTAGGACCCAGGGCTCATGCTCTCTTCCCATAATGCTCAGTTTGTCTGAAGGTTTGGACAAGATGCTGTGCTTGGTATTCCTCCTCCCTCTGGGGGTCAGAGACTGGTTAGAGCAGGAGGGGAGAAGGTGGAAGARGCAAAGCTTCTCCATGCAGGAGAACCAAGCAGCCTCGTGAGTGGTTATCAGACTCAGAACTGACATGAGCACTGGGCTGGAAACAAGAATCAGATCAAGAACCAATTGGAGTTKCCTCCAAATGTATCACCTGGGCTTTTTCTGCTGACCGACTTCTTACTCTGGCATTGTTTAGGCCATTAGGAACCTTATTGCTACCTTTCTGTGATCCTTTGTGGTGGCTGCTGCATATTTTATTTCTGCACCATGGATCTTAAGTTTCTTGTGGATTAACAAAGTGTTTTGTGGCAAAGCAAGGAAAGGGTGTGGGTCCTTCCTTTATATGGTAGCCTGTGACTGCCAAAGACTCAACAGGCTTCTTACAGTTGTGTTACTGATACTGGTAGTTCAGGCTGAGCTTGTAGGAGAATCTGAATTATTGCCATGACAATGTTTACTTGCATTCAGGCCTGGGTTGGGAACTGGACYCTTGCAATGAGCTCTGAAAGTCACAAGCTGCTCAAAGGAAGGAGCTGAGGGGAACAGTCTACTGCCTGAAGTCCACAGATGTCATTGATTGAAGTGTTTTGGCTTAGCATCCCAAACTCCTCTAAATTTGCTATTTTAGAAAGAGACTTTCTCATTCTTTGTGCAGCAGTGGAGTCTTTTTTACATATCACAGTCTTAAACTTGCCTGAGGCCTCTTGACACTTTAATCATGAAACAGTAATTCAAGAATCAACAGGAAAAGCTTTTGGCAGCTACCACAACCCTGCAGTTCAGTTCCTTCCTTATTTTCTGTATGAGTTTGCTGTGGAATTTGGCTGAATTRGTTGTGGGACTCCTTTTTCCTMCCTGCTTTTCTACTGGGGTTTTGGAGACCTCATCACAGCTCTTCCAATCACCTCCTCCATGCTCCTCTGCTCTGTTTGTCATGTTTCTTTCATCATCTTTCATCAGGTGGGATCATGCAGTGTCTCAGGCAGGGGACAGGTAGAGGCATCCTYACCCCACAGACATTTAACAAATCTGCATCACTGTTCTGGCCAGGAGGCATTGCCCTGGAGAGAGAACCATCAGGGACATGAAGGGATTGAGGGGGAGTTACCCAGGCTGCTCTTCAGTGCTTCCTCATGGATTCACATGGCTGAATGGCTCTGAATGCAGCATCAATGATGACAGACCAGWGGTACCTCCTGCTCTGCACCCTCAGAGCCTCTGAGCATCACTGCCTTTTCTGAAMGGGAAAGCACAGGGAACTGTGGTGAGGGCTTCTCAAGAGAGCCCCGTGGAAGGTCTAGGGGAGATGGGAAGATCCATAGTGGTCCCATGGTAATGAACCCTCCATGGCTTCTGGGATAACTTATAAGGAAGGAAGCCACCCCTGTCTGCAAAACAGGAGAAAAAAATATGAGGCAAAATGTTTCCATYTTACAGGCCTGCCTTAGAGATATATTGATAGAAAAAGCAGCACCTAAATGCACACTGTATAATGGGAAACAGAAGGTTTAGAAAACATCAATTGTCCTGCAGAGATAAAGAGATGCCAGTGAATGTGTTTTTTAAAATGGGAGTTTTAGCCTCATCTTTTTTATTTAATATAGATGTTGATTGCGTTCTCTTTCATATGAAAAATCATAGAATCATAGAATGGTTCAGGATGGAAGGGACATTAAAGATGATCTTGTTCCAGCCCCCCCCACCATGGGCAGGGACATCCTCCCAAACAGCAGGCTGCTCAGAGAGCCCCATCCAATCTGGCCTTGAACACTTCCAGGAATGGGGCATCTGCAGTTTCTCTGGGATTGTTCCTGTATCCCCATCCTCACAGTAAAAAATTTCTTCTTAATATCTAACCTAAACCTGCTGTCATTCAGTTTAAAAATATTATCCCTTGTCCTATCACTACATGCCCTTGTAAGAAGTCTCTCTGCACCTTTCCTGTAGGCTCCTTTTAGGTACTTTAAACTGCTATAAAGTCTTCCTGGAGGCTTTTCTTCTCCACTGGCTGTGGTGGCAGGAATTCCTTTGTGCTGCCCTCCTGATGCTCTTTTGATGATCTGTGATCCTTCTCCAGGCTCTGGGCATCTCTTGCTGGCYCTGGCATCAAACTGGAAGGGATGCATAAAGGTTCTCCTCCCTGAGAAACTYTATTTTAACAACCTTTTAAAACTTCATTAAGCTTCAAGTTTCATAAACCCTTTAGTTTAAAAAAACAAACAAGTGAAAAGGAGGGAGAGGTAAATTGTTWGCTGCCTATTTTGAAACAAGGGATCTGCAAACAATTATTCCAAAGACATTTGCTTCGTCCTGCTCACTAACTTGTAACTCAAGTGGAATAATTAATTAATTTGAGGTGCTTTGAAACATGCAAATGCATTTCCCAGCATCTCCTGTAATCAATCACTCTACAGGGAGACAATTAATTTATCAAAATTAAGAATTCCTGATAGGGCTGTTTCACAGTTCTTCTCTACCTGTAGAGAGGAAAACAAAACAATGAATTAAATAAAAGGGAGAATTTCTCCAAAGCAATGATTCCCCAGCCGAATAAAATTGAACCTGTTGTGGTAATGGATTTATTTTGGGCTTGGTGAGGAAGGTGGTGGTCTCCAAGGGTAAGCAGCTTCCACAGACACCGTGCCAGGAGCTGTATAAGCCCTCAAGCTGCAGTGCTGCTGCCAGGTGTCAGCACTTTCTCYTAACTCGTTCAGCAACACTTTGAAAAAACAACTTAAAACTAAACTGTTGGGCTCACTGATTAACTGCTGAGGGGCAGTTCCATCCAATGCATGGCCACAGGAATAGGACATGTGGGTGGCTGCTCCCTCGGCCCGTGGGTGTCACCCCCAGGATGTCCTGGAGATCACTGTCCCCATGGCTCTTTTTCCCTGTCCCTGGCAGAGGGGGAGCCACGGGGCCTGAAGCTGCTGAGGAATGGCTGCAGGGCTCTGCCTTTTCACAGGCTCCAGCAGCTGCTGTGTGCACGTTCACTTAAAAAATTTGATGTCTTCATGGGTGCTTATCTGGAGCTCAGCTCAATGGGACCCCAAGTTTGGGGCTTTGGAGCAGTCCTACAATGCAAATATTAGATAATAATTTATAAAAGTAAGAATAGGAAATGCACTAGCCAAACACTCACCTCAAACTCTGCTGAAATCAGTGAGGTTTTTCTTTTGAAGCCATTAGGAYTTTGATTTGGTTCTTGAGAAAAAAATTTATTTTTCCATGAAACAAACACTAAAAGTATGTTTGTTGTTCCTGCATTGAAGTATGGGATCCTTCCACATTTTCTCTGCATAATGAAGAGTTATAGACTTATTCCTAATCAGTTAGCAGCAAGGAGTGAAGAACAGATCCTACACACTAGGCTTTATCAGAGAGATAATGAAACCCACATGGCATTTCAGGGCAGGCTTTGAAAGCCTTTTCCTTAGATAAGTTATCATCTGCTCTGTAAGCAAAACTGTTATGACTCTGATTTTTTTCCCCCCTCCTCGATTTTCATTAACATAACCATTTGCATGAAAAGCAAGTTTCTTGTTTCTGAAAAATCCATATTCTCCTGCTGCTTGTTTCCCCCCATGCCCCCAAAGTTTTCATTCTCTKTTGGCAACTTGATAAATCACTTGCACTAAACTCAATTATGGTATCACCAACACGGCTTTATCACTTCAGGTGATAAGAAATAAGCAGCAAGCACAGCCACAAAACCTGCAGGAATACAGATTATGTTTCCATGTCATTTGCTCCATTAACAGCTTGTATGGAGTGTTTGAAAGAAAAAAAAAAAGAACAAAAAGAAGACATGATAGAAAGAGATTATATTCTTTACATATCTCAGATGCTTACAGCCGAGGTAATGCATAAATTATGAGCCTCAGGTAGGGCCTTCTGAGAGCAGTGGAAGGACTTTCATCAGCTTCAGTGAGTTTCAGATAGAACATTGYATTTGGAGTGAAGCAGAGTGCCATTATGTAATGACAAAAATTGGAAATAAGAAAAATAAATACAAAGCAAGTGAGAAGAGAAAAATTACTGCAGGCATTTTTGCTGACTTGGATAGGAAGGTTCCCAGCAGAAGCCAAAACAGATCCATATCTAAATGGAAATGAGGAAACCACTACATCTGAATGAGATTTTTGCTGATCCAGTCTAATTAACCTGGTAAATGTTCAGATACTTTAGTAATTAAACTTTAACTTTAGAAGTTAAATTGCTTCTAAATAAGCTCMTGAGATTTACTTTTGGCATGGAGATCAACAGCATTCTTGTCTCMTATGCTACAAGAGTCTGGAGCATGATAATGACAGCCAGCATTACAGTCCAAGCCACCACYAGAAACAGATTTCAGGAGGAAGAGACCCATGTTTAACTAAAGCCAAGAAAATGTGTGCAAAAAGAAAAACATTAAAGAATTGTAACCAGCAAAACTCCATCTAGTATTTAAATCCTTGAATGCTACAATCAAGTTGTGCTACAAAATAAAGTGCATTGTGGGAAAGTTAGGGGATGAAACTACAGTGATATTGACARATTAATGAGGAGGAATACTGCCCCATTAATAATCATCCAAAACATGTCTAAATATTTCTAAAACAGAGGTGCATTGCAGCTTGGAAAATAAAAGGAGCACCTGTAAATCAGGAGAATCTGTCCCAGGAAGGCTGTGAGAGTGATTATGAAGAGGAGCATCAAACAGAAGCAGCCACATTGCCATTTGTCTGTGCAGGATGGACAAGACCACTCTGGGGAGAGATGCCCAATTATGGGGTCCGATTCCAAATGAAGAATGAGGAAATACTGGGGAGACCCCACAGAAGAACAGTCCAGGTGAGCCCCGGCCTGGAGACAGAGCCTTCCCAGGAATGGCTTCAGGTAGAAAGGCTGGCACTGTCACCCAGGAGGAATCTAAGCAGCCTTACGTCCTCACACACAGAAAAATCCTTCTGATAAGAGAGGGGTGGGGTGGCATAAAGTTACTGACATGGGGATAACAGGATCCAATGGGTAGAAATTTAAGTCAGAGGAATTCAACCTTAACACAAGAAGTAATTTCCTGCTGCTGAAGTTAATGGGATGTTGCAATGCCTGAGCAGGAAAGAAGGTGGGCTTCATTCACTCCCTGGGCATTTGGGATGTGCCATTCTGCTCTCTTTGGATCAACTGCACACAATCCCCCCACAGAGGGGCCAGCAGGCAGGAGGGGCAATGGCACAGGGGATCAGGTGCAGAAGGGATATTGGGGCAGATGAGGTCTGGGACAGGCAGATACTTGTTCTTTGCACTGCTGTGGGTGGCTGTGCAGGTAGAAATGCACAGATTCCTCTCTCTGGTGCCTCCTGTCACTGTGGAAATGCAGTGATTCCTCTCTCAGTGCCTCCTTGCTCCACAGAGAGGTTGGGGAACACCACAGGTCTAGGCAGTGCCAGGACATGCTGCTGATGCCTTCAGTGCAATGAAGCTCCTTGCATCTAGGCTTCCTGCAGTGGCCTGGGGGGGTCTGGGGGGATATTTTTATCCTGTTTGCCAACTGTAAATGTATTTCAGAGAAAGGCAGAAAGAGGAAGTTTAACTCCATCAGGGCACAGTAAATTCAGACAGGAAGGAGCACAGGACACCAAGGCAATCATTTGATGCTGGGACATGATATTAAGATCTCTTTTGCATTTTATTTGGCCATTGACAGATACAGAATTGGGCCTGAAGAAACCTTCGGGTAACAACTGCTGGTGTCCACCACACTGAGGATTGGCCACCATGTGTGTGATGACTCCTGTCTGGCACCACCAGGGCCTCCTCAGCTGATGGAACCCAGGCTTTGCTTCTGTCTCCAAGGAGGAGAGGGCCATGGAGGGAGTCAGCTTGGGTTTCCTGCCCTTTGGCTACCTGAATGCTGAGCAAAATGAAGAGTTTTCAGTTGAGAACTGACTCCTCTGTCTTCCTGCTGCCACCCTTTAATTAGTGAGAAATAATTGCATTCATCAGAGGAAGAGGCTGTCAAGCGGTATGGGAAAATATTTTTTTGATTCAGCAGAAATCATTTTAACCTGAGGTGTCCTGGAGGAAGTAGGTGCAGATATGGAGCCAGCTTTTCTGAGAGCAGGATATGTTGTCTTTCCAGAAACATTCCCCCTTCCCTGGGGACGTGTCCTGTTTGGAAGGCAGCTGAAAGACAGGAGATGAAAGGCTGCCGAGTCTGAGGTTTCCACCAGCCAGCTCTGCTCCACCTCCCTGCTGAATCAGASGGTGGCAGCAGCCGGCAGGGTGGGATCTGTCAGGGCACATTTAGGCTTGTGCTGGACATGAAGAAGACTTAGGATGTGCAAAACCYCTTGACTTATTTGCTTATCAAAAGATTTAGGCTGAGCTTTCTACAACAAGTTGGCACCGACTGAGCCCAGCTCAGCCCCACCGACATCCAGGAGGAACTGGGCTCCTCACTTCCTGGACCTCTTTGAAAATCCCAAACTTCCTCTCCCCTCCTACCCCTGCGGGGCTGGGACCATCTCAGAGTGCTTTCTTGTGACTTATTTCATAATGTAGCSAAATAATAATGATATGGCAGATCTYAAACTCACTAAACTCCAASCACTAGTGTGACGTGGAGTTTGAAGAGCTGGTGGCGGTAAATGGTTAACTAACAAGTGTTTACAGCGCCTCATGATAGTTGCTGGCACTAAGACAAGGGCAGTAAAAAGTGGATTAGATGAAGATAAATGTGAGACACAGGCAGAAACAAGTACTCCAGCAGATGTGTGTGGAAATTAATGGGGTGGTGATAATAACAAATTCTGATTCGCCACACAGTTAATGCGTCTCTTGATAATCGTTTTCCAGCAGAATACCAGCCGGGCATGCAGGACACAGAAACCTAAATGGGACAACATCTCCACATTGCCAATTCACTAGATGGACACAGAAAACTCAAAAAAGATTGCTGAAAAAGTTGAGTTTGTTTTGTCCCCTGCTCTCTTCAAGGTTTGATTTTCTGGATCTGAGACCAAGTCTCTTGGCAAATAAATCCCCAGGGATACCAGGGAAAGATTTCTCCCAGCTCCAGCTGAGATCTTGGCTGTGTTCCAGCCACTGCTGCAGATATCCTGTCTCATGTGAGGTGGCCGGTCACCACTGACCCCAYGTCTGCTCATCCACCAAACTGGGCTGTGGAAGCTCCCACACAGCACAATGCTTTGCCAGATGTGTTGTTGAACTTCATGTGTTTATGTTTGTGAAGAGAACATAGGATGAAAGGCATTGCAGAAATGCAAGATATGATTTGTTATGATTTAAAGGCCACTCTGGTTTAGCAATGCTACTTTCAAATATTTGCATCCTGCAAGCATTTCCAGATAAGGACTCAAGCCCAGCTTTTCTTTTCCGGTACCGATGTTTTAAAAAAACTGAGTGGTTTCCAGATTCTTTGGAAAGGCAATTTTGAGCCTACCTGCTGCAGCCTCTGGCTCCACAGGCATGGAAAGCAGCCCCTGTTCTTGCCTCTCTTCCCCATGTGAACACACACTGCATCCTGCACACCCATCCTTGCAGACATTGCAGTGAAGGTAACACAAACCAAGCTGGGACATTTTGCCAATGTGTGAAATTTGGGCTGCAGCAGGAGGGCAGGAAGAGAGACTGATGTCAATAACTGTAAAAAGGAGCCACCTCATCCCTGGTACTTGGAATTTCTTCCCAGTTGCCTGAAGTTTGGCTGAATGTGAGAATAAATCCTGTGGGATGTCTCTGAACCCCTGTTAAAATCCAGTAATTTGAATAAGTATGGGGGRCTAAGGACAGACACAATGGGATTTATAGATTTCTCTCTTACATCCTAAAATAGATACGACATTTTCCATTCCCTGTGAAGGTAGCAAGTACCTCTCTGCTCAAAGTCTTCCTGCTGAGAACACTCTGGCCACACGTGATGGTGCTGCTCAGATACTCTGACCCCTTTTTCCTGTCCTCCCCATGTTCAGCCACATCCGTTGTGGGCCCCCTTGAGGTCTGGAGCCTCAGGCTTGGGTAGTGAGGGGTCAGCAGCTGAGTGCAGTGCCCAAAAATTCCCCCAAAGCAGTGAGTGGGGACCTGCTGWCTCCAGGCTACCAACARTGCAGCCTGATCAAAKGCATCTGATTTCCCAGGCACCGCTYCTYGCACACATGACCTGTTAAAAGGATTAAATTAAAAGAATTCCCAGAGCTAATCTAGTGATGATATGATGAGAGACAGGAGCTCAAGCWCATCCCAGAGGTGACTGATCGGGTTTCCTAGGATGTAATATTTATGGGGCCATCTGCTTTGGACAAGTATTGAAGTCTGAAGGGGAGGAGGATTTTGGCAGAATTCTCTCATTTAACTGGGGGAGGGTGATGGTGGGGGAGATGCTGTGGTTTCTCCCCACCCCGCTGCCCCTCTCCAAAAAATGATGCTGTGGTTATTTATGGAATAAAGCTGGCAGCAGGGTACCTGTGTGTGGATGCTGCAACAAAATGCTGCTGGAAAGCTCCTGCATGTCCTCACAGAAGGGGCCATTCATAGCAAGGCCCATTAGCACGAGGGAGAGAGGTGCAAATATGTTCCAGTCTGARTTAGTGGTACTGTGAAAAATACCGGCATATAAACAGAGCCATGACTGGAATGTGAGGAGGCAGGGGGGCAGCCAGCAAGAGGCAGAGTCAGCAGGAGAACAGGAAGAATTTCCCCAAAATGGATGATTTCGTTACTGTATAGCTCAGTAACTGCAGGATCTGTTTACAGCAATTATAGACAACACAAAGCAAAATCACAAATATAAAAAAGGAAGCTGTCGTTCTTCCTGATTTAGGCTGGCGTGCTGTTTAAATAATATGGATCAAGCAATCTGAAATAAAATATCTTCATGAACAGGATCCCCTCCTGTCCATCTCCCACAGTGCTAAAAGTAGCCACCTCCTGCTGACATTTCCCCATCACATGTGCATTATCAGATTTCCAAATACCAAAGCTTCCTCAGGGTAATGTCTAAGCCTTTCTCAGTGATCAGGAGTGAAAGTTGAATCAAAGCTTTGGTTGGGAAAGTTCTGCTAAACCTTTACATAGAAATTTGCTGGAAGCCACCTGTCAGTTTGCTGCCCACTTTCCARTAATTCAGACTAATGACTCGTCAACACCCCCTTTTTTCTTTCCTTTTGCATCTGTCTAGAAGGAGCTTTCTGCTCCAGTTACTGGTTTAATAACACAAAGCTATCTACTGAGGCAAAATTCTCACCCAGTCTTACCCGATTTGTCTCATGACTCTTTTCCTAATCCTTATTTTTTAGTTTTTTTTAAAACATTATCTGAGCATCTGGTTCTAGCATACAAAGATTTGTACTTATGAATTSAGGTATTGCTTCAGAGCTGTTCTTCTAGACACTGGGGTTATGCAGGAAAGTTTTGATTACGAAAAATGCGGACAGAGTCACAGGCTGTAAGAAAGGTGGCTGAACAACATCAGAAATCCTTTTATGCAGAGTTTTTGCTTAGCTGAAATTTCCGTTTGTGTATTATGGAAGTTTCTCCCACAGTTGCTGCCTGTCAGTGTTTCATCCAGACAGGCAGGGCATTGCATTTCTGTCTGATAGGTGATTTGTTGTATCATCCACGTGCTGAATGTTCAGGTTGGGGAGCACAGCCTGCAGAAGGAGCCTGGATCAGGCCATATGGCAGAATTGTCCCTGCTCCTGAGTGTCACTGTGGTGCCCTTCTGGTGCAGCTGCCCCCTCACTGCACCCCGGGCAGTGTCACACCGGGCTGTCACAGGGCTCTTCTGGCTGGAGGACAGTGTCATGGATCGTGGCAGCCAAAGAGTGCAACACCAGCTGCACATCCATGAGGGGCTGGGGCAAAGGGCTGGATGCCCTCAGCATCCCCTGCTCGGTGGCACCTGGACACTGAGGGTCAGGGTACTGTCCCCTGTCCCCGAGGCCACGCGAGCTCGTGTCCCTTGCACTGCCAAAAGTGCAGGAAGGCAACTCCTGGCACAACTGCAGCCTCTAAATGCCCAGAAGGTGTGTGCAGACAGAAACCTGCGTGAAGATGAGTGCCTGGGGACAAGCAGGGACATGCACTATCTTCTTGCTGCAGAAGCTGGAGTCAGCAAGGTGAGAAGAAGCAACCAAGCCACTGGAGTCCCCTTTTTGTTCCTGTTGCTGTAAAAACAATGCAAGTGSCAGATTTGTCTCTCCATCTCCCACCTCAAAAGTGTGCCAAGGACTGGATTTCTCTCCCAAGCTACTCTGGTTAGAAGCCCTTCACCTGCTGCAGGGAAATTGCTGACAAAAGACAAGACCTTTGGGCTGGATGGAGGTCCAGRGATTTTAAAGCCCTTGCGGGACAAAATACAAAGAGGGGCTTGTCATCTGAGTGGCTTTTGAGCAGGTATCTCTGAAAAGGCTTCTTTATTTTCCAGGAAAGCAGCTGAAAYGTTATGAGAGGTTCCTAAGGAATCCCTGTGGAAGCAAGGCTCCCCAGATATTGGTGCTGCCCTTATCACAAAGCTTCTTGGGCTGCCACTGTGCACTTAAAGCAGGGGTGAATCCTCCATTGCTGCAGGGTTTGTTTTTTCTGGATTATTCTTCTGCCAGATTATTCTTCTGGTGATTTAGTGAGTTAAACTGTGTGGGTGAAGGCACACGGTGTTCCAGACAAGGTGGTAAAGGTGAWGAGAGCAGCTCCTGGAAGGAATGAAGGGGAAGAGAGGCTGTTCCTGGCGGGGAGACATGACAGTGTGTCCCAGTCTCATCTGACCTGGCTCTCAACACTGCATGGTGTTTTCCTGTCCACTGTGCTGTGTCTCATTCAGTCAGTGAGAGGGTGGATCAGAACAGTGAAATGATGGGAAGGCTGTTTCTCTTTTCCCTTGGGGTATTTGCTGCCARAGCTGCTTCCCTGATCCAGACTACYRCATGGCTCTATGAAGAGCTGAGTGGGCAGACACAGCAGTGTKGGGAAAAGCAGGACAGAGTTTGCTTAACCCACTTTTGCTGTTAAAAAAGCATTCACTGCATCGGACCCTCACAGATCAGACCTGGAGATAAATTTTATTTTTGTAAGAAGGCATCTTCTTGAGTAAGCACTGATGTTTTCTGTGAAGTCAGCAAAGAAAATAAAAGGCTTTTSGTGGCTTCCAGGTGCTGTTCCTTTAGGTTTAAAAATCTGTGCCAGGTGGACTGGGTGTTGCTGAGTAAACAGCAAGTCACAGTGGTGGTACTTCTGAGGTYTGCAGGATCATGTTACTTCCAAGTGGTGGCAGTAGGCAGAGCCTCCCTTCCTGGCACTTCTCCATGAATGTGGACATATGGCTGGCTGCCTAGAGATGAGCCCCATGTGCAGTTTCTGGGCCCTCATGGGCTGCATTCAGCTGCTTTTCCACTGCATGTCCGGGTACGTCCTATGAGCATGAACATTCACCCTGATGTGGCCAGATATCCTAAAGTATGATCCAAAGGGTACATCCATTTCCACTGACTATCTGGGTATGGATCTTGTCTTAGCTGTTCTGGCACTAAAAATGCACARTATGCCTCCAAAATACAGCTGTAACTGCACCAAATGTTTCTTTAAATTGACTGCAATTTCTTTGAGCCATTTGCAACATTACTGGGATGTTCCACTGAAAAAAGGGGCTTTTTAATCTACAGGTGCCACACTCACTGTCTGTTCCTCATTAGCTACATATTCAGATAAATTAATTTGATATTATTGACATCCATCTTGTTATCTATAAGAAGTAAAACCACTGCACTCATGGTATGACACACAGTTTAGCAGTCGCAGCTTGTGAAGTTTTGAGTATTGCTGGTGTTTACGAGGAAAATGGGTCTTAATGCCCCCCAGCCTGGGTTCCTGCAGTAAGGTGAGCCTGCTGGTCATGCCTTTGGCCTCTGGCCCTCCTGTTGACCCCAGGTGTGCCATCCCCCATGGGTCTCAGCCCTGCTGTGCCGGCACACGCTGGTTCCCAGCACCTGCAAGGAATTAAAGAGCACTAAAACACTCCCTGGAGCCGGGTGCTTGTTGTACAGTACCGTGACACAAAAGCTGAAATTCCTTTCACATGAGAACATGGGTACATCTGCTTGCAATCATCTTCCTCCAGGCAGCCGGCCTGACCAAGCAGAAATGTGATTCTCAGCTCTTGGTCCAGGGAGGGCTGTGTAGAGCCGAGGGGCTGGGATTTGGGAGAGGCAGAATAAACGCGCCGTTCACGCCCGGCATCCCCAGCAGTCCCGTGGCTCACAGCCTTGGTTGCTTCTTGCCCTGCTTGCAGGAGGCGAGACCAGCTGAAATAAAGAGAAACTTGTTCTGTGGCAGGAAAGGTCATTTCTTCTGGCCAGGCATTCCCATCCTGGGAAGGAGACAGGAAGCGTTTTACATTGAAGGTAAACTGATAAAATGTTTGTCTGCTGAAGGAAGGGGAGGAATGTCAAAAACATGTCAGTGTTCTTTAGAAAAAAATATTGCTGCATCTTACTCCTTCCCTGACAAAAACTGTGGGGTGTCATGAAGAAATGTTTTARCCTTCAGTGATCTGTAGCCTCGTGCAGGGCATTTTCCTTGCTGGAAGGATGCTCTTTGTGTGTACACATCAGGGTGTGAATGTGCAGTCTGCAGCTGAGGAAATGACTGAAAGTGTTGGAAGTGAGTGGACATAGAGGGGGTATTAGCAGAGTCACTGGGAATGCTATTGTTTGTTTCTTATTACTTTCTTTGTTGCAGCTGACCAACAAGAAAAYAACTAAAAAAAAATTCTTTGATGCAATGTGCAGTTTGTAACACAGATGTCTTATGGTTTGTGTGCTTTTGTAGATTTGTCACATTCCATGTTAAAACTTGCTTTTCATGCTGCTACACAAGAGGACTGAAGAAGTAATTTATAGGTACAATTAAGAATGCCGTGTTTGGGGAAAAAAGGGAGAGTATTTGCAACAAAAGCAAGCTTGACAATTGAGTAGCTCAGCTTCACTGTGATTCCTGAAAGCAAGATAAAGGCAGAAGCCACAGTGTACTTTTAATCTTCAARTCTGCTCCTCAGTTAATACATTTGTAAAGGCTTGGTTGCTCCACCTCCTCAGGCTGATTTTTACCAGCTCATAGCCCAGGGGGCCTGAAGACTTGAGCCAGGTTTGCAGAAGACATTAAAATCTCAGTGATGCAGTTGTAGCTGCAGTGCTCCAAGGGCAYACAGCTCCCAACCCAGCCACAGCATCCCACAGCTGGACTGATCAAAACRGTCAGAAGTGACAATTCACCACATCCCTGCAGGGAAATGTGCTACAGGCTGGGCAAAAGGAGGTGGGGCAAGGCAGCCTGCTCTGTGTGTGCTGTTTGGAGGTGTGTGGGTAAATCAAACATGGGTTGCTCCTGAACTCCTGGAGCTGAACCCTTGCTAAGACCTGCTAAGGTCTTGGTTTCAGCCAAGCTGTATTCTTGGCCTCAAACAAGTGCCTAATAAAGAGGACTGTTCTCATGAATAAGTATTACTTTTGACATTTTAAAGAAACAATCTTGTTTAGGGAAGTTTTGGTAGGGTGGAAGAACATCATCCCTTAGCAAGTGCAGAAATCAGTGATGGACAGATAATCTTTAAAAAAAACTATTTTCCTGCAGAGGTTCTGCATRTTTGACCATTGCAGTTGATTCACGTGCATTCATGAGCACATGCAGAGTTTTAAGGTGACTGTAGAATGATTTGTGCTAGTGCATGAAAGTTCAGTGGGAAATATCTGTCATTAAAGAAAATAGGAAAAAGCATTTATTTAGCATGGGATGGAATAGAAATGTTTGCATGGTGTGTTTGSCTTGATTTACTGTAGGGAAGAGGTAATGATATACAGAAGGGTTGTCTGTAAGAAACTGTACAGGGTCTGCTGTTTTCTGGGGCTTCTCACGTCAATGTTCATTTGGGTGTTGCAAGACACTGACACWCTGTAATAAATCCACCAGGGCATTATTTAAAGGCCTCATACTCAGTGTATWTTTTTAATATGGCTTCATTCCCTGTGAATGCTAATGCAGATATGCAGAGATGAGAAGCTTTGCGACAGCAGACACAGATGGGATGCCTTTAAGGCTGTGTCAGTGGCCTCTGGAAATATTGATTGCCAAGTGTGGTTACTGAGAAAAGATGTTGAAGCCTTCGGAATTGAACAGTTAACAGAGCGTGAATCAAACCCGGATTTTCAGTTCTAGGAAGGATCAGCCCTTGTGTCAGTCCTTCCCTGTGGCAGCTGCTGACTCTGATGGCTGGGTCGCAGTGCACTGATGGGAAAAGGTATTTCTGTGTTCCTTTGCTTTGTGAAGGCTGTGCTTACACAGAATATTTGTACCTCTCACTACACAGATTCCATCCCTAGCAGGAGGATGAGTTTTCATCCTCAGCAGGAGGTACAAGCACAAGTGCCTTKAATTTTGGGGAGTAAATGGAATTTGTCAAGGCCTTGCAGAACCAGGTCTCACTCTTGCCCGTTGGTGTTTCTAATGTTATGCCACTGCCCTCTGCCTCCTCTGCCACTTATTTGTGCTTCTCTGTCCCTTGTGGCACTGTCATCAACCATCAGGTATTGCCTGAAGCCACTGCTGAGCAATTGATGGGAAAACAGTAACAGTTAGGTTGGAGGAAAGCTGGCATCAGCTGGAACTTTTGTATAAATTTTGACAAATCTATTTTATAGGTGATTCGTAAATGTACAAACTCTACCCTACCCCTTGTCTTTTCCTTCCTTTCACATTCGAAAGAGATGCRTTGATTTTAAGGCAAGAAGACATCACTCTGGGCTGACCACGTGCATAATTCAGACCCTCTGACATCCCTGTACAAAGTCATGTTTCAGGATCAAGAAGAGTACCTGTGACAGAGACTGTCTTTTGACAACGAGAAAAAACCTCCCCTTGATTAAGAAAGAGCCACATAGTCCAAGACAATTCCTTAGAAGTTGTTGYAGTATTGTTGACATCAATCTGATATTTCCCCTCAGAAGTCAGACTCTGAGCCCATTACACAWCCAATTAGGTTAACAGTGCTTCAGAAGGGAGGCTGCTCCACTTCCTGCACGTACATTGCCCATGCACAGAATTCAAATATTAGYAGGCAAAAGACATATGTTTCATAAGTAAAATTGTGCTTGTCGTAAACTCAGCCTCAGATAATTTTGGATAATTTGTTCCTGAAGTTGCCTRCATAGTCTGGGAAGGGAATAGGAAGATACATTTTCCAACATATTTGCTGTGCAGAGAGTGTGCCTAGACCTTTGAATAATATTCCCTGTTTGTATTGTTTATTTACAYATAAGAATTTGATTCTCTGTAATGACACCTTATTTTAAAAGTAAAATATATGGTAGACACCTTGGATAAAATAATAAGAGGTGGAATTTGTTCATAAAGAAACAAAAATGAAGGCATTCTGTCAGCCTTTGTTTTGATCTGTTTCTTTTTTTAGCCTTGCCTGGAGTTGTCTGTCTGCTCACAGGGAAATCAATCTATGCCTTGGGCAGTGGGGATCTCTCCATGCCTAGGGAGGCTGATTGATTGTTTCATGTATTGAGACTGTAGGTTTGATGGGAACTCTATAGGAACAGTGACAGCAGTGGAGATTTGAGGGTTTTGGCTTCTTTACTAAAATACATGCCTTRCAACATATGTTCCTTCTTATCAGATAAAATGTCCTCTCGCTATTGTGTACTTCTTTCTTCCTTCTTCTGTATATTTCTCTTCTCTTTAGTGTATTTCTCTCCTTCCCCTCCAAACATCTCAATATGGATTGCTTTAAGTAGAAAATGCAATTACTAAGTCATGTGAGATTAGTACTGTGGAAAAGTTTTTCCATGGATATGTTTAGTGGCTTTGTAATGATTCAGYGATTTGGTTGTGCTTTTTTTGGTGCTTTTTTTTTCATTTTTAAGTGTAAAATAATTTCTCGTTCCATGGCCATCTCAGACCTCATGCCTAAAAGTGGCACAGCAGCCAGCCAAGCTCAATCTCTGAAAATGTGCTCCCATGATGGCTGAAGTGTTCTTGAAAGAATGACTGATCTGTCATTTTCTCTTCAATGGAAAAAACCAAACAGCAGAAAGCTTCCTATCTGCTCCTATCTCCTCCCTGCTGTCCAGGAAGACTTGGAGTCACCATCTCTGTAGATTTTTAAAAGATGCATGGATTTGGCACTTTGAGATGTGGTTTAGTGGTGGAAGGCTTGTCCTTGGACTCCATGAGCTTAAAAGTCTTTCCCTTCAAAATATTTCTATGATATGGTGATCTTACCCTTTCTTGTTAACTAGTGATTCTCAACAAGTGAAATTGAGAAAAAACATCTCCAAAARGGGTTGTTAAACACTGGAATGGACTGTCCATGGTCAATGGTTGGACTTGCTGATCTTGGAGGTCTTTTCTGATGATTCTGTGTGATTACCAACATCAGAGTTATTTTGGTGTTCCTGCAACTACATTAATCAGCATACAAATTAAAAGTTTAAGTGACCATCTTTAAGAAAACGTTCCTATTCCAGTTACAACTTGAGTCAAAATAAACAATCCAAAAACACACTGTGGCCTCTCCTGATCTATGATGGGGTCGTTACTGTGCTCATGCCATWTCTGTAAGGTACCAGAAGTCCTCAAAGATTTGTCTTTGTGTTTACTCATTGCT
The DNA here is from genome assembly GCF_030028575.1 of Malurus melanocephalus. NCBI lineage: Eukaryota > Metazoa > Chordata > Aves > Passeriformes > Maluridae > Malurus > Malurus melanocephalus. Next base: position 1,623,711 of record NW_026623343.1, read on the forward strand.
GCATGTCCAAACACTAACCTGGACATGCACGTGAGAGAAATTGGTGTCATCAGAGCATCAGGACATTACCAATWTCAGGTCCTCCCTAGTTCCAAATACTATTCAGGAATATGTATTAGACTTGCAGCCAATTTTAAAAAATAATTACCAGGTGAAAGCATCTTTTCATTTAGCCATTATTAGATCACATTACCTAATAAAAAGGCAGTCACTGTCCCTCACTTAGGAACAGTTCTACAGACCTGCCATGCAGGATGTGAAAATATGTTAAACCAAGATCAYGTTCTTTAAAGCAAAAATCACTGTGGTCCTCTTTAAAATAAAAAAGGATTTGGATACGAACATTTATAATAGCAGATCTTGAGAGAGGAGGAGGCAAAGGAACTTTTTGTTGTTTTTGGTAAAAACAAGTGGTTGAATTGCTCATTCCAACCTGAAGAATTATAGCCTCAGAATTCCTTTTTCTGAAGCAGATTAAYTTTCAGATTAAAGTTTATATCTTCTCTGTTCCAAAACCAAGTGGTCTGACCCAAACTGGGGCTGTCTTTCCCACCAGGACATTTTTTGGTGGAGGGTAAACAACACACTGGAGATAAATRGCAGCTCCTCTGTGCCATCCTCCGTGGCAGGAGTTCCAAAAGAGCAAAAGAGCTCACTTGAGGAGTGAGCAGGGACTCTGGAGGCCTGTCTACATCAACAGCTGCAGGCAGGTTCTTCTGCTTGGTTGATGGAGAGCCAGCGTGAGTTCAGGAGTTGTGCGGTTGTACTAGCACGAATTTGAGAGTTGTGCAGAACTACAAACATGGGCAGAGCTAATGTGGGCTGGGTCAGACCCCGTGCTGGGATCTGGGATCAGAGAGCAGCAGCCTTCCTTTCTGTCATTCACCAAACGCAAGCCCAGGAGAGCAAAGAGATGGGGATGAAATGCCCACCTTTCCAGGGGAGCCACTTTTCTGTAAAATGGTGTTTTGTTATATCCAGGCATAGAGCGGGGTTTAATCTTTCTGAGATAAATGGGATTCCRTAGGGCTCTTGTGATTAAAAATGCATGTGTGCATGAATGTGTGCAGGGCAGGCACCTAAATGATCACAGCAGGCAGAAAAGCCTCCCCTTGCATTTCCATACCCCGCAGCCACCCACCCTTTGAAGTCACTGGCATCCAGGGACAGCTGGGCACAGTGGGGCTCCACGGGGGRAGATTAAAGATGTCACCATCTCTTACTCAGCAGCAGCAGCAGCACGGAGAGAGTACAGAGAGTGTATTCTCCTGGAAACAAACTGAGCTGTAAATCACAGGGTAATCCAGAATCAGATGAGCAGGAGCATGGGCTTGTTCACAGGCAGAGCGTTGGTGAAGCTGGGGAGCACAGACACGAAGCAGAGCCAGTGAGAGCGGCCACAGAGCAGATCAAGAGAGGTGYAAGGTCATACGTGATAAAGTCAGGAAGACAAGTGAGGTTTCTGCTCTGATAACCTGAGAATCATGCTCCGAGCTGGGATGCACTGGATGCTACTAAGGCTGCCAAGGGCTCGTGTTTGACCCGAGGAGAGACCCCTCTGCTGTGGGTGACTCTGCCATATTTCATATTTCGACTGTTTGGGCACACGATTTGCATTCTGTGGGCCTGCCTCAGGCAGGCTGGCAGTGCTGCTGAAAACTGCAGCCCATGTGATTCCTACCTGCCTGAGAAGGAGACAGGGGAAAGCAGGTTGTTTTGTTTATGCTCAGAAGGTCTGGCACGCTCCAGGCGATGTTCCAGCTCCTGTGCTTTGAAACGTGGGCTTTGCACTGAGCTGGGGTGGCAGCAGCTCTCTGGGGTTATCCCCTTCTCCTTCCCCATGAAGACACCCACTTTCTCCCATTAATAAAACACCACATTTTAAAGCACATGCTCAGCAGGCTCTTGCCGTGTCCCTGCAGGTCTCTGAGGCTCATGGCTGTCCTGCTGAGGCTGCACAGGAGATGCTCAGGGCTCGCCCCTCTGCCCAGGCTGTCGAGCATCGCTGCAGGCTGCTGRCACTGTGGGGACTGAGCACAGGGAGGGAAAGCTTGGGTACAGCTAYCACAGATTAACCTGTCACTGTCTCAGGCTCTTTGCTCCTCAGAAGGTAAACCGGGTAACTTTTCCTGCAATGTGGCTGGAATGCACTCTGGAAATGCCCACGTTTAACCATTGTCAATGCTAATAGGTCATTAAGACACTGTTCGTCCTTCAGGGACCAATTTTAGGTAATGCCAAAGCCTCAAAGACAAGACAGGAGAAGGAAAAAAATCAAGTGGGACAGGATCTGTGCAGAGTCAGACTGCCTGTCTTTCTGCAGCCCCCTGCTCCGGGGACGGTGCTCACCAAGCATGGAGCTTTGCCAAACCGGCTCCCTGGTGACACTTGAGAGAGGGAATAATGCTGATGTGATGAGGGTTTGGTCAAGGGCCCAGGAAGACATGGCAGCCAGAACAGGGCTCTGGCATTGGTGTTGGACACTTTTCAAAGCAGGGCTGGGTCACAGGGACCAGCACATGGTCACAGATGACATGATGTAGCACAAGGTCACCTAGCTTTTGCTATTATAATACCCACACCCTGAGAAAGCTCAGGTTTTGGGAAAAGAACAGAAATATATACAAACMATTAAGACAGCAATAATGTACAGAAAAGGGATGCAAAAACCAAATTGTTAAATTTAAGATTTTTTAGATTTTGCATTTTCTAATCTTTGATTGGATACAGTTTGTTTGTTGGGTGGGTCTGTTTTTTTTTGTTTGTTTGGGTTTTATTTTCGTAAGAGTGTATATGCATTCTGGATGTGAATAACAAAATAACGCAATGAACACTGGTAAAAAAATAGAAATAAGAGTTCAGAAAAAGATTTTTTGAAGCATAAAAAATAARCATCCCCAATGACAGCAGTAAAGGAAAGAATGATTTGAATGAAATCAGGCCATGTCAAAAAGACAGGTATTAATGTACTACAGTCCCTCTACATCTCCCTTCCTGTTAAAGCTGACACACAGACTTGCCATATGCTTCCAGGTTTATCCYAAAAGTATGCTGGAGGCAGTGGAAGAGAAAAAGGAGAAGGATTTCTTAGAGAGAGAATGTTTTTGTCCYTCTGTGGAAAGGAGGCAGCCACGATCTGATAATGTTGCTGAACTAATCTGCTTCTCACTGTGCTTATCAGCAGAGCAAGAAGGTTAATTCTGCAGTGAGGGCAGCAAAGCACTGTCAGTCAGGGAAGGCAGGGGGACGGACAGATCAACAGACACCATTTCTTATCTGTCAGGCTCAGACATATGCTGCAAAAAAATATCAGCAGTTGCCAAGCATAGGGGAGAAAAAAAAAAAACCCTAACAACTTTATTTTAAGCTATTTTCTATGGAAAATATGAGCTCTAATATTTATTAATGACGGGGACCATAGGCATAGTGCAACCAGTTGAGATGCAATGGCTGAAATGTGTCCCAAACCATGTGCCAAGGACAATGAGGCTCACAGCTGGCAACAAATAAATATTTCCTAAAAAAAAAGGTGTTTGCCTTAGGACCTTGGGCTGTTCCTGTCACTGTCAGGATGTCTCTGGGGCAGTGGAAGAAATAGTATGAAACTCAAAATATTTTGGAAAGAACTGACTGATGATTTAAATATTCTTCCTTCTGTTTGGAAGGAAAACACRACTCCTGCAGTTTTCTTGGAACGGGCTGCAGAAAAACATTTGGAGTGCCAAGCCCCTCTATCCTAAGGCAAACGACCAGGACAATATGGCTGGAACATCAGTAAAAACCTCATTAGCAGAAAGTAATAATTTTCTGGGTGTTAGGAATACTGTTCAATGCTGCCATGTTCTTGATCAAATGGATCAATTTGGTGGATTGTTAAAATCTACATGGTGCTTCTTTGTAAGGATGAAGTGTCATCTCCTGCAATCCCTGGCCTATTTCCAACTTACCTATTTTCCTACTAAGTTCTGCTGATGTCAAATCTCATTATTTTACCTTAAAACTCATAATATTGGTGGGAGAGGGGGGTTTCTTGGAAACCCAGCTTTGGGAGTCCTGTGATTATATAAGCATTTAATCCATACTGTATTTAAAAACCTTATTGTGTCAAAACTCTTAAAATCATAAAACCTAATAAAGAAAGATGGAAAGAAACCACGATCAACCCTTTTTAATGTATTTTTTTGTGCTTGGAATTACTGAATATCCTTGAATAGCCATTACTATCGCTTACATTTTAATGAATAAACCACAGTTCTCTCAACAGCCACTGTTATGAGAGGCAAAAATAAGGGAGTCTCTGCTATTCAGGGATCTCTTTGTACTAATTTTTAGGCAAAATGTATAATAATAATAATAATAATAATAATAATAATAATAATAATAATAATAATAATAATAATAATAGTAATAGTGAAACATGTAAAAAACTCAGGATGCTTTGAGTCAGAGATTTCCCGTCCCCCTCCCCCATTTTGTTCAGATCAGTTAAAGAGCCACGCATGCCCATACCATTTCAGGCAGCTTAAGTTTAAACAGCTGGGCTTAAAAACAATGTGGATGAAACATAGATCAAATGGAGTTGTAGTCATCAAACCTGCTGCAAGATGAAGAACTATTTAAAAAGCCAGGGCCTTCTTTGCTTATCTCAAAAAACATGGATTGAGTCCTGCAGGCTCCAAAGACAAAGCTGGCCAGTAGCAGACTGAGTTTTCAGAATTTTTTCAGTGAGCTCCTTGCCTTGCTCCTGCCTGTAGTTTCTCAGTCAGGTTCAGAGTGGTTTCCATTGAATTGCTCCCAGATTTTTGCCTGAGGCTTGCAAGACCACAGTCCTCAATCTAACTCCATGCTGGGGGAGTAATGAACCTGCCAGCTCCATCCTGCTCTCCTGCCACAGGCATCCCTCCAATTCGTGGTCTTTGTTGTGCTCAGGGGCTCGATGGAGTCTGCAGCACACGTGAAAGGGGCCCTGCTCACTGCTCCTCATTCCAGAGCTGTCTGGGGAACWGTCCTGCTGACAGCTTTAATTAACATCTTTCAGTGAAATTTCTGCATCAAGCGTCTACTACTGTTACCAGTGGTGATGAAAGACATTTAACTGAATGACATCATTAGTGCAAACTTTCTTACCTAATGTCCTTGGCAGTGCTGCCCAACCATGCCAGCAGAGAGCTTCCAGCACTGGAGTGCCAGAGGAGGCAAACCAAGCCATGAGACAAACCCTAAACTCCTCCATGCTAAAGAAAGGGATGCTTTAAAGAGAGCAATGTCACTGCTGATGGAGAGATCCCAGGAAAACACTGCTGTATCCAAGCTGCACACACAGCAACTGTGTTTTTTTATGGCAAATAACAGAAAGGGGTACTGCAGGCATGTCAATAAACCTGGATATTCGCTGGGGGGTAAATATTTGGAATAACAGTGCAGTAGTTGCAAGCTCAGCAGAAAAACGTGTCTTACTGCAACACCAGGGCAACACTGCCTCAATCCTTAAAACAACCTGAAAAGAAATAGAGATTGCTACTGGGAAAGCACCAGTCACCTTTCACCCCTGYCTTTGAAAAGAAGTGCTGTTATATTTTTCTTTACTTTATGTCAAAAACTTCTGCCCCTGAAYTGAGAAAGTGACCTTTTCTCAAAGACACTTCACTGAGTTTCAACCTGAGCATTATAGTCTTCTGTCAATCACTTCTTCCATCACTAGAGCAATGAATTTCTACAATAACATCCATTCCCTGGGTTTCACAAAATTGCGTTTTATCCCAGTGGTTTCTTGAGTCATCATGGTGTATTTGATATTTAGAGGAGGTTCTCTGTTTTGAATTCCCTTGGCCCAGAGACACAAATCACCTGAAGCTCTGCAGAGCCCCAGCTCCCACACAAGGTTTGTTACAAACCAACCAGCTGAACAAAGCACCCTTTGCCATTACCAATATAGCAGTAAACCATGAATATTCATGAGTTATTGCCCTGGCTTTATAAATTAACTCCATCATAGCTTTTTCATGTAGCCTTGCATATGTACTCTTKACTTCTGTCCCTTCTAGCTATATTCTGCAAATAACTATCCCAAAAGCTCAGTGGTTTTAGCAAACAGCTAAAGGCTGTCAGCGTTGAGCTGATGAAAGAGGGCATTGATTCAGGAGAAGGGGCGTTTKCTCCAACACACGGTGTTGTCTGCTGGCACATGAGGTGTGGGGCTACAGGGAAAAAATACTCAAAAAAAGTGACCGAAAAGACAAACCAGTGTTGGTTCACATTTGCACGGGAGTTGAACTGGGACCCCAGGCTCCTGTGGAAGTGCTTTCATCACAGGTATCGGRAAGGTGCTGCTCCCTGCTGCCTCTGTGGGAAGATGTGGCTCCTGCAGAGAGCAGGAGGTGCTTTGGTTGGAGCTGTTGCTGCGTCTCTTCGACTGGGATGACAGAATCATAGAATTGTTTGCATTGAAAGTGACATTGATGATGATCCAGTTCCAACCCCTCCCCACCATAAGCAGGAACACTTTCACAAAGACCAGGCTGCTCAGAGCCTCATCCAGCCTGACCTGGAACACTTCCAGGGATGGGACATCCACAGCTTCTCTGGGCAAGTGGCTCCCRTGTCTCACCACCCTCACAGGAAAGAATTTCTTCTTAATTTCTCATCTAAACCTGCTCTCTTTCAGTCTAAAACCACTATTCCTTGTTCCATCACTATATGTTCCTGTAACAAGTCCTTATAAAAAGGACGAGCAGAGATGCCTGAGCTTTAGCTCAGGGGTGCCAGGGGATGAAGGGAAGCAAGGGAAAAGCTTTAACTGCAACTCCAAGTAATTTTTTCACAAGAGAAAAGATGCATGGGGCAAACAGGAGAAATTTCCTCAAGCAGCTTTCAGGCTGTGGCTGGGGCACTGCTGAGGGATAGCCCATGCTGGTGATTTTTCTGCATTTCAAGGTGAGTGGTGAAGCCAGCCAGGGTCTGGTCCCAGCCCCACAATCAGCTGTGCCTGAATGACACTGACGGGTTCCCAATCTCATCACAGAGAATTGCCACATCACTGCACAGCTCCCTCACCATGGCTATGTGTATATAAACACATACATATTCAATGTACATATTTATATACAATTGCAATATATACAGCACACAGTGTGTGTGTGTGAATTCATCTGCAACTGATCTGGAACTGATCCTTCCCTAAGGGAGCCAAGGCCCCAGCTCTTGCCAGAKTTCTCACAAGTAATTTACAGAGGGAGCCCGGCTCCCCCTTGCTCTGCACTGGCACAGGTTCAGCAGGAGGTGAGATGCTCATTATGGTCTCCTGGTGCTGTGGGGCTCTGCTGTGAGGGAAGAGAGAGGTTTGTGTCTGAGGATGGGTAAGGAATTCATTAGGAATTCATCTGGGGTGTTTCTGGCTTCTGCAGGAGAAGGAACTGATAGAAGATTAATTCACCAAGGGAAGGTTTAAGTCTGAAATAGGAAAAGGCAAGAGTAAGTTTAGGCACCATTACAGTTACGAAACTGCTGAGCAAGGGCTCTTAGTTYGTGAGTTTGGTTTTTGGTCCCTGAGTTCTTACAATAAACTGAACATGTACATTAGCAGAAAAAGATTTTCCAAATTATTTTTTAAAGCTAATCACTTAAAAAGCATTGAGATTTTCTGTAGGCTTGGGAAGTGGGAGGAAGTGAGACAGAGAAAAGCCTAAGCAAGTCACCTTTGATTGATTCTGCTTAGCTGTTCCATCAGGACAATCTCACCTTTTCCATGTGCTGTTACAATGCTCCGACAAACTGGGTTTATCTCGAGAGCGGTGTGAAATGACACGCTATAGGCATCTTTATTTTTTTAACTCCCCTGTCAGAAAAGCCTGGATGAGCCGCTGAAARGTCTTTACCGTCTCAGCGGATCGATTCTGTGTAACTCCAAGGAGAAGCGCTGCTGGGAAGTGGCCGAGCACACGGGTGGGTTCCTGGTCGTGTCGTATCAATCTCGCCCCGCTCCGAGCGAGGGTGCCCCGTCCCACGGGAGCCCGGAGCTGTCGGTGCCGCTGCCGGGAGCGTTTCCCTCTCCCCCCCGGCCCGGCCCGGCCGCCTCCCGCCCCTCCCCGCCCGCCGGGACGGGCCCTTCCCTCCGCTGCCGCTCCTCCGTCCCTCCCTCCGTCCGTCCGTCCCTCCAGCTCCATCCTCTCCGTCTCCTCCCGCACAGGTGGCACTGTCTCCTCGCCGTTCTGTCGCGATGTCGCCGCCGTGTCCCCGCGGGGCTCTGTCCCTGCTCCTCCTGTTGCTCCTCCTGCCGCTGCTCTGCGCGGCCCCCGGTGAGTGCGGGATGCGGGGCAGGGAAAGCACAGCCCGGCGTGTCCTGGGAGCGGGGAAAAGCCTTCCCTGGCATCCCGCTGGGTGAGAACCTTCGAACGCTCCAGCCTCGTGCGGGTTGGGCATCTTTTTGTAAAGATCCTTGTTTGCCAGTGATTGAGGCATTTTGGAACAGCCGAGCGCTTGCAGGTCTCCTGTCGCGCTGGCGGTCTGGGGATCGGCAGGGAGACTGCTTCGATGTGCTTTGGGGCACGATGCCAGGCACAATTTTGGAGCAGTCTGATCGTTAGCACAGCCCTCACYCAGTGACCAGGGGCTTCCAGCGTTATCATGCTGCTCTGGGTGCTGGTACTGGCACCAKCTGCAGTCTTCTAATGAAAAATGTAATAATTTACTTGATAAAGAAGACCACTATTGGGTTTTCCTTGCCAAGAGAGCTGGGGAGAGGATGCTCGTGTGCCAGAAGCTTCCCTGCAGTGTGTATTGCGCTCATGTGTGGAAAGGGAAGCAAAAGGAGGCGCTGGGAGAAACTTGTCTGTTTTGCCTGTTGAGCKGGAGCTATGACAAAAATACTTCTGGCTCTTTTTGAGAAATAATCTTTTGCTGTTGTTATTTCTCTCTCAGTAAATCCACGTGTTTTATTTTTATTTGTCTAGATGTTTCAAGGGGAAATAAGCTTAAGCTGATGCTTCAGAAGCGAGAAGGTGAGTAAAGAGACAGCAAAGTGCTTCCCTTTGCTTTCCCCCCGAGTCGGTGCTGTCAGCTGTGAGCTGTCCCTGCATCTCCAGCTCCACGGGCACAAAGAGAGCAGAGCTACGAGCACAGGGCCACTCTCACTGCAGACCACGCCAAAACCTCCTGCTCAGGCAGAACCTGAGCCTGCTGCCCATTTGGGAGTTGGAGGCTCTGCTTACCAGAGCTCCCTGAAATGCGGGGTTCCCAGCCTCAGGCAGCACTGCCTGCCTGCTCTGCACAGAGCGACCTTGTCCAGTGCATGCACGGCAGACGTGGCATTTATCTGGTTTATTCTGGGATGTCACAAACTTTTCCAAGGAATTATAATGCATGGAAATACTGCTGGCTCAGGCGCARAGAAGAAAATGCACAAACCTGACTTGCCTACAATGCCTTGACTTGATGTTTTTGTCTTTTGTTCTTTTGGCCCTATAYGTGCTTCCTTTTTGGAAGACTGCTCTCGTACAGGAGAGATGATGGCCAAGGGCCCAGGAGTCAGAAGCATGGAATGGCTCAATGTTTGAGGGAAGGTGATGGAAACGATGCCAACTGGGAACAAGCCTCATCCCAGCAGATGAAACATCCCAGAAGTTTTGGCCAGATCCCCTCAGCCTGCTCTGTGGCTGAGGCAAAGAAATTATACAGCCACAGAGGGGACTCTCACTTTCTGACAGGCTTTCTAATTTACTGGGTTTTCCTCTGGCATCACTCCACACCTCTCACCAGCACTAAAATATATATCCCACCCACCTCAGTTTCCCTCGTGTGCAGGTTCCTTACATCACCATTCTGCAGCGCTTATGTGTGGACTGGAGTGACCTTCCTGCACCACAGCAGTGGCCACTTGTTTGTTCAGGTCCCCTGGGGAAAGGGACCACCTAGGGAAGGCTTTTGGAGCATGCAGACAACATGGTTTACACCAGGAAGAACTGCAGAATTGATGATGGAGGAATTATGCAGCCCTTTAATCCTAGCCCCACTCCCCTTTTCTGGCTGGTTTCTAGAGTGAGTGCAACTACTCTAGCAGTGAGGGCCAAGTGCAGCACTGCTTCCCATGCTGGCAGTGTCCCTGTGCGAGAGCTCATTCATGGGACATTGGCTCAGCTGTCCCTCCTCCCATGAATAACACCCAGTTCAGGCTCATGGTGRGTTACCAGTTTCCAGCTCATCACTGCAGGACAGCCTAGGCTTTCCCACTTATTGCAACAACTCATCCATCACTTTCATCTCCAGAATCTCCTCCTCTCTGCAGTCCTTTGCCTTTCACTGTGAGTCTGCCCAGCTCACATTTCCACTCAACTTCCCTGTCTACCCCAGTCTYCTCCCTCACATCTGCCAAAACTCCCATGCATACCCGTGTTCCTGATTTATCCCTCACTATTATGAACTGTTTGAAGCCAAGACTCCTCCTAMTCCTATGCACTTCTTGTTTCACAGCCAGACCCATACCATGTTTTATCATTTCTGTGTATGGCCAGGGTCTGGCCAGTCACAGAAGCACAGAATTGTTAGGTTGGAAAAGATCTCTTAAGATTGAGTCCAACCATTTCCCCAGCAGAGCCATATTCACCACTAAACCMYGTCCCCAAGTGCCACATCTGTACGTTTTTTGAACACTTCCAGGCATGGCAGTTCCCACATCCCCAGGAAGGTTGTTCCAAAGCTTGTTCTTTTCAGGTGAAGGAATTGTTCCTAATATCCAATCTAAACCTTCCCTGGCACAACTTGAGGCCATTTCTTCTCATCCTGCYTATTCCTCTCACYCATGCCTTTGGGAAATACATCAATACCTTCAGCAGCCACAGCAAACTGCTCTTAGGTATGGAGCAAGCCAGATGGCACATCTGGGTCTGGTGGGTTGAGGGCATTTCCATGCATCCCCCACGCAGGGTGCCCATCCCCCACATCTGATGGGCTTTTGTTTTCAGGCATACAAGGCATTTAGTAACACTCGTTATTTAAAAGCTTACATTTTTATGCATCAGATTAAAAAAAAATCTGTCTTATGTGTTTCTCCCTTCACATTAATACATTAGCAGTACTTCTCCAGCTTCCTCAGTCTTTTTAACTTCACCTCTCATCTTCATTTCAATTTCTGCAACTGTAGCACTTAGGGACAGTCTCCTGTTCTCTCCAGAAAACACAAATACATTGTGTACATGCTCGTTGAATTTGGGTGATTTTATTTAAATTCCTCACTTAGCTGCTCACTTATTTGAGCTCAGAAAGGCTTTTGGAGAATCCAGGAGAAAGAGGGTAGTTGAGAAATCCTATTACATCGATGATTCCCAGATTTATTACTGTCACTCTGCTACAGGCATTGCACTGGCAAGCACAAAGATAATGGCACSATGTGAGAATCATTTTCTTACTTGCTGCAAGCAGTATGCTTCAGGCTGACCAAATATTTCCTGGCATGCCTTTTGTGGGGGGAATTAATTTCAGCCTCTGCYGCTGCGAAGCCTGAGGTGTCAGTGAAAGAAACAGTGGCCAAGGAGTTCCTGAGCAGCCTGAGACGCCAGAGGCGGCAGCTGTGGGACAGAAGCCAGCCCGACGTGCAGCAGTGGTACCAGCAGTTCCTGTACCTGGGCTTCGATGAGCAGGTGAGAGCAAGGGATGGACAGCAGCAGGGGGAAAAGGGGGCKTATAAAAAAGGGAGAACAGGCAGGGATGGAACAAGGGGGATTGGGTTTAAATGAAAAGAGATTTAGATTAGGTATTAGGAAGAAATTCTTTACTGTGGGAGTGGTGAGGCACTGGAACAGATTCCCAGAGTAGTGGYTGATGCCCCATTCCTCTAAGTSYTCAAAGCCAGGTTGGATGGGGCTTTCAGCAACCATGGCAGGGGGGTTGGAACTAGATGGTCTTCAATGTCCTTCCARCCTAAGCCTTTCCATGATTCTTTAAGGCTTTCAGGGGTTGGTAGGGGTTCAGACTGAGTGGTGGTGATTGTGGATGTGCAGCCACCACAGGGAGAAGCTGCTCAGCTTCTGTTCACAGAYACTGAGATTTCTTGTTTTGAAATGGCAAATGTCACACAGAAATATAAGTGCTGTTACTTGTTAGAGATTCTTGCATTATTTCACTAGTAGAAAAAAAATTACATTAAGATCTTGTGTGGAGCTCCTAACTGCTATGGAACTTCAGCTTAAAAAATTGCAACTGGACATAKGAACAAAGTTTGCTTTGGGAAATAGGTGGCCAGACTCAAAGCAACCTACWGTATTTCAGGAAATTAATTTGTCAGCCTCAACCATATCAGCTTTTAAACAGCTATCAGCTGAGAAATCCACACCAAGCTGGCTGTGACTGTCACTCCTCAGTGAAATGGCACTGGCATTACACACCCAATGAACATTTGTGCCTCCACGGTGTGGGCAGCTCCTGACCATCATGAACACTGGCAGCTGTGCCTCCACTCTAAATGGGAAAGAAAAATTATTGGATAATGTTCAGCCAACCTCCCTTCAAATGAGAAGGATAAATTTTAATAAAACAGTTTATTTGTAAAAACACTGGAATGGAATCAAACTCTGCACAAAGCTCTATTAAATAGATGCTGGAATAGGGCAAAAAAGTGCATTTGGTCRCAGTCCCACATGGAGAATCATTTCTACTTTTAATAAGAGGTAAAAATAGTTATAGATGTTGAATTCTTGGCTTCTGTCAGCTGCTTGAATATGTTTAATGAGATTGCATTGGCACAGGCAAGCTGCACTACATTTTAAAGATTCATGCCATGTGGATTGCTTAGAAGATGAATGCGCTCATTTTCAAAGCTGCAACAATTAGAAAAATAATCCTTTGCTTCAGCTGAAATAATGAAGGGTAATTTTTTAAAAAAGTCTCCTGGATATTATGCGGATAAAAGTCACTTTTCAATAGCATGGCTATATCCCCCATCACCAACAGGAACAGGAAAAATAGGAAAAGTGSTTTTATACATCAGAAACTGAAGACTGGGGGCAAATGCCAAAAGTAGCAAGGACAAGCCATGCAGACAAAGTGAATTCTCCTCTGAGTTCCTGTGTGCATTTCAAAAACTGAAATAAGGCTTGTTGTGGAATACAATGAATTCACTTAGTAGGTTTTCTTGAGTATTAAGACACAGTTTTAACAATGAAATAACTGTTTGTTCCAGCAAAGGACTTGGGCCATACTTATCCCTTGTGTATTTCACAAAACTTTTTTTTTCCCCCCCAAATCTCAGCCAAAAATATTTCCAAAGAGTCATTCAGATGGAAAGGCTTTAGCTTGGCAAATATGTGATATCCTTGCACACTGTTTTTCCTCTGCTTTGGTGAGCAGAACTGAAGTGCTTATTGCATTTCCATAGCTGTACCYTTGTTTATATCCATGCAAGGTGGGAGTGAGAGATCACAGACAGACAGCAAAAGCCTGTTGCACCCCAGTCAGGGACATTGCAACCAAAGGCACSGGGCAAGGGAGAACTAAACCTTGAGATTTTTAAGTGCAAAGCATTGGCACGGTTTTACAGTCCACCGTGGACAAGGTAACAGACATACTGAAGATGCTTAGTGTGTTCCAGCTGAAGGCAGKCTCGGTTTAAGCACTTTGCAGTGAGCAGAGGGGTAGGTTCTAGCTGGGGCTGGGCAGGATAATTCCTGCACACAGGATCCTGGTAATCCCATAGGGAAGGTGAGTACAAGTCACAAAATCCCTTCGATCTAAAGATTTCATTTCTGACAAATGTGCAAAGGATCCAAATTTCTGAACCAGGCTCTTGTACCATTTCCATTTCATCTCATCGTTATAAAGCTTCTGGCTGGAAAACAGACGTTCTCTTTTTTTTCTGGCAGAAATTTGAAGATGACATGTCTTACTGGACCAACCTGGGGCGTGCTCGTAATGAATACTATGGTGGATACTACCAGCACCACTACGATGAGGATTCTCCCATTGGCCCACGGAATCCACACTCCTTCAGGCACGGAGCAGGCGTCAACTACGACGATTACTGATGCCTTCTTTAATCCCACTATAGCTGGTGCCTGCAGGGCTGCACTGGGCGAGGCTGAGCCCTCCCGCAGTCAGAACGACCCCGCTTTCCTTCTATTCATGTCAAACAGCAAGAGTAAAGGAAGTGCCAGACTTTGATGAAAGCAACATGACTTTTGAAAACTATCTTTTCTTAGTAGTGCACTACATATAAAGTGTAATAGAAATAAAGCTTTTTTGATAAAATAGCAGGCTGCCATTATTTAGCAGACTTCATAACAGCAAGTTTAATTTCAACTGTGGTACTACAGATTCCTTTTTAAAGGGCTTTTCCATTTGCTGTCCTACAATCAATTGCAAAATTACATTATATCATCTACTTTGGCATTAAGAATACATAATATAAGCCAGTACATTTAAGATGTGCCTGCCCATTCACATTTCTATTAACTAATAAATCCAATTATTCTTGGGAGAAAAGAAAAAACGSATTCCTGTGAGTTGGAGTGCTGTTGTGTTGCCTCCTCTGCTGTTTCCATACCTACAGCGTGCAGCCCTCCAAGCCTGACACGGCACTTCTGCAGCTCCTGTTGGGTCAAGGACAGATATTCACAAAAGCTAAATWCAGTGCAGAGGAACTTGCCTACCTACAAAGCCTGTGAAAGGATTCTCCAGGGAACGGGCTCAAGGCAGGAACTTGAATTCAGCAGTAATTGCTGAGGCACAGAGCATCCAACCTGAGCAGCCCCAACCCCTCCCAGGCACGATAACCCCAAGGTTATCTTTRCTGAATGCTCCCCTTTGTGTCCATTCCACTTAGCGTCAAGCTTTCAGYTTAGCTCAAAATAGGGAATAAAACAACAAAGTAAGCTATTTAAAATTACATTAGTGCCAGACAGCATCCAAMACAATGCCCTGACATAATAATTTCCTGCTGCAAAATTCCCTCTACCCCCAGTTCAGACTAGAACATGCCCATTAGGCCRAGCATCAAAATATATCAGAGACTGGACATCTGTTAGCAAAACACAGTGGATTAAAGGGGGATTGTTGGTGGCATCATATATGTTAAGAATCCCAAAAGACAACCAATTTTTGTATCACAGCAACATCAGCTTAGGAGTGAGATTTCAGCTGCCAGGGGCTTCAGGAGGAGCTGGGCAGAGGAGAGCACTGCTGGCACTTGACAAATGTAGAGGACTGGGAAGGGGCAGGTGAGGAAGGCCAGCTACTCCACGACTTCTGGAACTGAAGAATGAGGATAAAGAGGGATGAAATGTGTTCCATCAACTGCAGCAGTCAGAGAAGACAGCATGGATGCTTTAGCTGTCTCTCATCTTAAGCCTACAAGAAATTTCCAAAGCATGGATCATGGTAACACCATTCTTTACACTTAATCTCTTTCTTAACTCTGCATTTCCTAATCTTCTGCTTAAAGGCCTCACTGTGTGAGGGACTGGTGTCTAGGAGATGCAGCCCAGCGTTATCCAGCTCCCTGCAGGAACACTTCCCAGAAGRCAGCTCTTTGCTGAGGGAGCCAARCYGAACAAACATGTTGGTYACCTTTCTGCAAGCACAGATCCACSCTAGCCTAACATGCTCCAAACCCTCAGCCTTCCCTAGGCTTAATCTTGGCAGAATCCTTGCCAGCCTAATTGGTTTAAACTGGTGTGTTTCCTCGGTAGAAGGGCCTTTATTCCAAATGCAGAATAATCACATTCTGAGTCAGCACAGACTCTTTTGCACAGTTGGATAACACCTRTTCCTAGAAGAATACTTTCATTTTGTGTCCTAACAAAAAAGTGCGCTAAATTTGGCAACRTTTGAACCATGCTGATAATTTCCATCATTTCCCAGAATTTACAACTGGGAATTCARATGGCTGAATAAGGAARAATAAAAAAAAWTCTGTCACTAAAGACCATCCYTCCCTAGGCTTTTGTAAACTCTGYCCATTCTTCCAGGCTRACTCWGTCYAGCAGCTTTTTGTGCCTTGCAGGCTCACAACCAAGTCCATGATCTCTGTCTTCTGAGTTCTCTAAAAGGACAAAAAAACAATAAAAATTTTTTAAAATAATATTTTCCATGATATTTTGTTGCATGCTTAAGGAGTAGGACAGAGTTAACCTCCTCCCTAACAACACATACGATACCCTGTTTTAGATTTGTGACTGTACCAGCGCAGGCAGCACACAAGTGCTTTTGCTGTGGGTGACCAGTCCTTGCACAGCCTGTTTCCCACACTGTCCCCCAGCAGGCAGGCTAAGGGTGGCTGAGAGGCTGGGAGACAACATGGCTGGGAGACCTGACCCAAACCCATATTCCCTATGGTATAATGACTTTCTCAACAACAAAAGCTGGGAAGAAGAATAAGAGGGTGGGGGCTTTGCCTTCCAGGGAACACATTCTCAGAGACTGGGTGAGCACCAGTCTTGCTTAAGAGAGATGGTGAGGGGCCTTTGCTTTACTTGCGTTTTCTTCTTGTTTTACTCATTAAACTGCTCTTACCTCAATCCTCAGGAGTACTYATTCCTGATTTTCTAATTCTGTCCCGTTGGGGCAGGGCAAGGGAGTAGCTGTGAGGGTACTGTGCTGCTGGGCAGGGTCACCCACTGCAAGGCAAGAGCTTTGATGTGAGGGCACCCTTCTTCTTGCAGAGGGGTGCACCCGCCTCGCAGTGCAGCAGTTGCAACAASAAGGTTTGGGCAAAGGGAGGAAGATTATTGGGAAAAAATAATCATCAGTTATACATGGAGTGCTTCACACTTTAACTTCTTTTCTCTCCCAAAAGTTATAGGCAAACAGTGTGTGCCTCCTTTCAGCATTTCCATTCTGCTGTGCAGACGGCACAGAGCACGTCACATCACCATCACCCTCAGCCATCCCAGCACTGACGTCASGTAACTTCTCCAGCAAGACAGAAGAGCAGCAATTGTTCATTGTGGCTCCCCATAGAGCAGGCACAGCTTGGCAGTGCTCCAGTGCATCATGTTTCAAAGCCTGATGCTGCAGCATCCCCCAGTTTGTCAGTGTCAGCCAGGCAGATCCAGCACTCCCAGGGCAGTGCTGCATCCTTTGTGGGAACACCTGCCAGCAAACCCCTCTGCCAAAGCATGCAAACATCACTGCTGTGTCCTCACAGCCACTCTCTACACTCACCCATGTCTAGACCGAGATCGCTCCAAATTCAATGTCCTCAGCAGCAGCCTTTTTGTTTTTTTGGAGGGAGACAGGTCATCATTCTC
This sequence comes from Malurus melanocephalus, assembly GCF_030028575.1. NCBI lineage: Eukaryota > Metazoa > Chordata > Aves > Passeriformes > Maluridae > Malurus > Malurus melanocephalus. The sequence goes on from NW_026623343.1 coordinate 1,640,942, forward strand.
TTTAAATTCCAACTTGTGACACAATCATGTTAGGCATGGGGGACTGAGCACGCCTATCCCAGCACTGTTTCTGAGATGGAAGATGTAGCTTTCTCTGCAAGGGGATGGACAGAGCCCAGATTACTGTGTGTGGCTTTGACAGCACTTAAGGCCACCGTTCCCTGTGGCTTTGTGCTTTGGACCTTCCAGCTGTTTCAGCTACAGCATGGACTGCTGCCTTCAGAGGATCCTGCTCCTTGTTGAAGAGCATGTCAGCATCCAGGGAAAACACTGCAAGAATAAACAAGCTGCTGCTTGTTCCAGGCTGTAARTGGCAACAAACCAAGATGGACAAAGGCTTGTCAGAATTGCTGTTATGGAGTAAGCAAGTGAGAGAAGGACTGGGAAAAAACAGAGAACCACAATCTGTTTTGTTGGGGTTTTTTTGGTTTTTTTTTGCAAGAAATAGGAATTATTATTTTAGCAAAACTCTCCTGTTGATGCAGGAGCCCTGCTTTGCTTCAGAAATATTGCTGCCCCTCCTGGTAGCTCTCAGAAGTCASAGCCACAAATAGAAGGCATTCCCTTCTGCCACTGAAATCCCTGCACAGGGAAATGTACACAACAGAGAAACTATGGATTTGTGGTGGCTACATTCCCAGCAATTTCAGGGAAGGGATGCATGGTTGCTAGGTCTAGCAGCGTTGAGCACACAGTTCCCTTGTTGTTAAAAAAGCATCTTCCCCCTACAGACAGGTGGCCCTGACCAGCCCCCAGCAACCCCCAAGGACCTCCTGGCCTCAAGTAGCATTAAACTCAATACTAGTAAGGCTGGGGATAGCTCAATCCATCAAACTAATCGAAGCCTTGTTTTGCCCTCTGTAGCCTTTTCTCAAAGGCAATTATGCCTCTTTCAACTTTSAAACTCAATTCAAACACACAGAAAAAAGTGAAGTTTTCTTTCAAATATATTAATTTCTTAAAATTTATTGAAAAAATAGATTAAGATACTTTAATACCCAGATGGCAGTGAATTCACTGCTACTAAATGCACCAGAGACTATATAGGTTAAGAGGGGCTGCAAGCACCTTAGACACAGAAACTGTCAGATCATTATTTCCCCATATAGCAAAAAGACAGGCATGAGGCTTCTCTAGACTATATATTCATGGAATACTTAAAATAAATTAGGTGTGCAAGCCTAGATGCATGCACAGAGAAATAAAAGGAGAAGTACATCATGCTTGAAAAAAATAATAAAATCTAGTGGATCTCATGCTGTGATAACCTCCAGCAGCAAGAGTGATCCTCCTTGTGAGGATCAAAACTGCACAGCAGTGGGTGCCTTGCACAGCCTCTCCAGCTGCTCTTACCAGCACCAAGCTCCCTCTAATGCATTGTGCAGTTCCTACTGAGAGGGGAGGACTCACCTTACACTAGCTGAGCTGCCCATTTGTACAGACCACTGAGAGTAAATAGGCATCTCACATTTGGTCACATTGTGGCCTGCCTGACCACATGACAGCAAAAAATTCCAATTCTCAAACTCTCTAGGAAAAAAAAAACAAAGGGAGTACAGGTTCATTTACTCAAAGTGCTAAATTTCCATGCTCTCAGTCATGTATTCTACTGCCTTCCATCAAAAGTGGCTCTTCTGGAGAGACAGTAGTTCTCTTACCTGTGGTTCCTGCCACACTTGATACCTCTTTCTCCTACTGAGATGCGTAACTCCAGATGGGAGAAGAGCAACAACACGCAAACCTTCCTCTGCCGTCTTGAAGATTCATTTCAGATCAGACCAAACTTCAAAGTACCCCAGACTTTCACTCTAAAGCACCAGCAGACTATTCTAACATGATTCATGCCTTTCGAATCTGCTAGATGGCCACTTGCTGGCTTCAAAACCTAAGGGCAACAGCTGCCTCAGCTGCTGTTTCTGGAAGACACCATTTAGAAAGAATATGGGAGCTTAACCAGGAACCTCTGAAACAAGAACTAGAAACAGTAMAGTGGCAAACCCAGTCTTGTCATTCAGGCTCAGTGGGAGGCATCACACACACTCACAGATGGGTTGCACTGGTACCAGCCATTTGCCCTCTCTTCCATTTGCTCCTTTTATGAAGTGAGCCTGTGAAGTAATCAAAAAAGCTTTTAAATCCTTCTCTGTTCTATGTGAAGGTTCAGACTTCCCGGGGGWTTCTTTTTTTTTTGAAAATACGCATTTTTTGCTAGTCTGTAGCAGCATGCTTGTGCCTGTACAAGTCTTCATACTTTGCAGTGAAGTCGCTGGACTAAAAGACAGCCCTGGAAGGAACACCTGGTACCCAGAGCTCCCATTTACTCTCCATGGCTGCACTGAATGTTGGACCAGGGTTGCACCTGTGTCCCACCTCTTCATAGACTTTGGCTCACAATGGCATAATTGGTATGAGGAGTGAAACCTAAGGAGAAAGAACATCATCCCCCAAGGGTTAAAACCACCCTGCTGGGAGCTGATTAACAGTTCTCTCCACAGAACAATTAAAGAAATGGGCACTCCTTTCACACACATCCAGCTGTGGCTTCAAGTAAAGGGAGAGGCTGTACTTTGTGAGTGTTTCAGTAATGACAGGTTACAGGCACATTTGGAGCAGCACACCATGGTGTACTTTTCAGGCAATTTAGTATGGAATAAATGCCCAGATCAAGTACCTAGAAAAAGGCTTCAATTAAAAAAAGCCAATCTCAAGCTGTTTGGCTGTGAAAAGATGGAGGTAATGTGTAATATCTAAATTCCACCTCTGAATCCAGACACCAAAAAGCACCCTGGCTCCCCATCCTAGCTGTATGGCACATTTCCAATGTAAAAACACGTGTACTTGTGAGCAAGGAAAAACCCGTTTTGTCTTAAAAGGATCCCTGCAGCCCCACTCCAGGCAGAGCACAGCAATGAACACAGCAGCCCCACCACTGCTGGAGTCCCTGACAGACAGCTCAGACAAAGGAGCCTCAGTGCCACAATGCTMCCAGAATCTTTCCAGGGCAGGGCATAATGACAGTCTCACTGGTGTAACATCCCAATTTACATTAACCTAAAGATCGTCAAAAGCTAATAAAAACATCAAGCCTTAATGAGATAAAAACAAATCATGTTGCTTGATGAGATTTAGGATTTTCAATTTTGAATGGTACTAAGCCAAAATACCTTTTAAATACCTTTTAAAAACTAGAAGAATTATTAAAAAGAAGGGGAATTGGAGTTATTTTGTTTTGCTGTTTTGGGTTTGTTTTTTTCTGCTAAGATGACAGACAGTTACCAAAGTTGAAAGCATTTACTGGCAATTTAGTAACTGCTTAAAATAGAAACACTTCCTCAGTGTTTCCTCAGGAAGGCTGAAGTTAGGCTCCACAGCTTAAAGAAAATATTGTACTCCAGCATCACCATCAACTACCTGAATCGGAATCAATCAGGATGGTTTTGTCCAATCTATCTCAACAGACATCCTGCAGCCCTTACTATACATCTGTTAAGAGACAAGCAATGAAAGATCAAAGTTATTGAGTCGATTATTTACAGACGGTTACTTTATAATTAATATACAATAAATCCACAGATGTGCAAACCCAGAGAAATGCCCACAGTGAAACCTTGAAACTAGTAAATAGAAGTTTCAGTATTTTATTAAAATAGCATATTCAACCACTGTAACCAATAATACATTAACTTTATTCCCAGAGTACGCACAACACAGTAGTGATTCAAAATATCCTTATCCATGGTAATCAATGAAAATATCTCAAATTCAAGTGTACAACTAAAACTAAACCTTTGAAAAAATCTCTCCTTTAAAGAATACATAAAGCTCTCATACAGAATTCTTTTAAACTCTTCTATATGCAAATGTCAGTGTCTCTCACCTGACAATACCACTAGCTTTTTTCTTATGCATAGTAGAACATCTCATATTTTATAGTACCCATTTTATAAATAAATTGGCATTTTCCATCCCGTTTGTGTTTATCATCAGCTTCACAAAGAAACCAGTAAATAAAACTGTCAAGGACAGTCACAACAAAATGATCTCACATCAAGATATAAAACTTGAAGATACTAAAAGATGCTTCTACTCTATTTTACATAAAAAGACAGATTTAAAAAGTGCAAGGCAAGATTTGCAGGGAAAGGGAATATTTATGTTATTTTTAGGCACATCCACTTCTTTAAAGCAAGCTTCAGAATGAAATTCCAGTTCGTTCTTCATGATACCTGTTTTAAAGTCTTTCTCTCGCAAAAAGAAAAAAAAAAAATTACATCCGTCAAATGTCAAGCAGGGAAATTCCTGTCCAACCAATAGTCTTCAGTTATGTCTTGTTCTTCCTTTTTTCATCCTTGCAGGTTTTGGTTTGGGAATATACTGATTGTTTGCCTGATACTCAAGCTCTTTACGGAAGTAATGAATTGCTTTATTCAAACCTTCTTCCAATGGGACCTGTTCCCAAAAGTGAGGAGAAAATCGTATCACTCTAGGTTCACATCAGCTCATTTCACCACAGCATCTTTACAATACAGTTATCACAAGGGAGCCAGGAATTCTCACTCTTAGCCAATCTAAGCTTTAACAGCACCACACGCTGGTTACATCTCCTCACTGCTGATGCAGCTGAGCTTCTAAACAGCACGTATTTTTTGACATAGTAAGTTGAAAAACCCAACAAATTTAAACCTCACACATGGTTATGATTGGTCTGTTTAGTATCAAAACAGACACAYATAATTCTACTTTCAATTCCTAATGCATTGAAAGAGACAAACATTTAAGCCCCTTCTGTTTTTAAGGRTTAATGATCCTCTTTCACAGCATGGTATAAAGCTGGCATCCAGTATTTCATTTGATATTCTTAAATCCTATACAAATAATTGTAATCCTACAAATTGCAGCGTTTAAATACAGGCTTCATAATAGACTATGAAGACAGGAACAACAGAGGAGTTGTTTTCTCAGGAGCCATATGCTCTGACATGCTTGCTGACACTATCACCATATAGGAAGATAAAAACAGCAGCACAGAAACTGCTTGCCCTGCTGTACCAACATTGTACTGCTACTTCAGAACAAGTTTTGTTACTGCCTGTGCCAAACACAGAAGGCCAGAAATACAAGTTAACTGTTTTAAGCCTTTTGTGTTTGCAACACTCTGCTATCACCCTTGTGCTGCCAGACACAATCTATTAATATTAGGTGCTTCTGTGAATCCTTTCAGAAGGGGTCTGGATCTAACTTTTTCTATTATTAAGCTTACATTTACTAGGTGGGTACATTTTCTTACATTTCCTGAAATGATTTTTTTCTACAAATTTAAAAAAGGCAATAAACCAGTGTGCTAGTTAGAATGGTSAGCTGGCTAAGAAAGTAATGCCTTTTCTGGGGATTAGGCAGATCTTACCTCTCCAAGCAAACCAACTCCTATAGGCAGGAATGAGGACTGCAGCAACATCAGCAAACCCATTAGCTATGGYCTCGGTAACAAAAGTAACTATGTACCATACACTTCAAAGGATTCATYGGGCTTACAGAAAGGTAAACATCTCAGAACATGCAAATGAGAAAATTTTAAAGTTAAAACTGTTCTGGAGATGGTGTTAAGCAAATATTCCGGTAAGGAAAATGAATTGTTAGCATGTGGCCCTCCCTCAGCCCTCACTGCCTCCTGGTGTTTTTTCACAATGTAACAGTAATTCATCTGTACATACCACGGGTTCCCAGCCAAGCAGTAACTTGGCTTTTCTGATGTCAGGTTTTCGTTTTTGAGGGTCATCCTGTGCTTCTGAGAGAAACTGGATTTCACTCCCACTGCCTGTTAAACAAGACATTGTAATTTATCTCTGCAATTCACTATGCTTTGCATTTACATCTTTTCTACCAACTGGAGCAGCAGGTCTTTCTGCAGCTCTCTGCTCCATCATTAAACCACTGAAATGCTTTGCACAGACACAGGTGCACTGCATGCAACAGCTGGGTGATCCACCTGTCCCACAGCACCATGAGTTCACAAAGCATTTCAGACAGATTTCAGCASAGATTCACAAAATTAAGTTACGCTCAACCAGTCTATTAACCTTATCATGAAATAACTGTTTCAGTAGCCAAGGGCAGAGCAGTGGGTATCACCTACTTTGACTTCAATGGTATTTTTGACACTGTCTCCCTTAACACCCTCATTGAGTGCTCAATGAGCAGACAGTGAAGAGGACTGAAAACTGCATGGCCAGGCACAYAGGGAGGTGATCAGTTAAAAACTGCTAACTAGTCCTATACCCCAAGGGTCAACACTGGATCAATACTGAATTGCTGAGACACCAGAGTACTGTGCTGCAATCCAGACCTTGAGAAAGGAGGCTGGAGAACAGGCTCACAGGAACCTCATGAAATTCAACAAGTTCAAAGTCCTGAATCTGGGGAGGTACAGGCTGAGRGCCAGCCAGCTGGAACACAACTTGTCAGGAAAGGATTGGGGGTCCTGGTAGACCCCAAGCTGAATATGAGCCATGAACATGCTTGCCACGAAGAATGCAAATGATATCCTGGACTRCAGGAGAAGTGCTGCCAGCTGGACACAGGAGATCAGCTTCCCCACTATTCAGCACTGGTGAAGTCCACATGGAGGACTGGGTACAGTTCTAGGGTCCCCTGTACAAAAGAGACAGGGACATATAGAGACCAACAGAGGGGCTTTGGTGATGATGAAGGGACTGGAGTAGGAGSAGAGGCTGAAAGAGCTGCGGCCCTTCAGCTTGGAGAAGGCTCAGGTGAATTTCATCCATGTGTGTAAATACCAGATGAGGGGATTAAGAAGAGGSAGCCAGGCTCTTTCCAGTGGTGCCCAATGACAGCACCASAGACAATGRWCACAAACTGAAACACAGGAGAGGCCCTGTGAACATCAGGACATACTCTTTTACTATGAGGGTGACCCAGCACTGGGACAGACTGCCCTAGGAGGATGCTGAATSTCTACCCTTGGAGATCTTCAAMTGCCATCTGGACATGGTCCTGGGMCACTACCAGTTGCCCTGCCTGAGCTGAGGGGTTGGACCAAGTGACCTCCASAGGTCCTTTCCAACCTCAACCATTCCATGATTCTGTTAGCACTTCAACATTACAAAAGGGCTTCAGTTGCCCATAATCTCCAATCTGATTTAAATAACCAACTTGCCTTCCCTCAGAACAATACACAGAAAGAGAAGCATTCTTCTAACTACATCTAGCAAATAGTTTACATGGCATTTTAGAACTAAAGCGCCTACCCAGGTGGACTGCAATACATSAAGTTGTAAACAGACAAACAGAGGTGACAATTACTCTATGTGCCTGATGGGTTTGGTGCTGAGATTTTTCCATTTCCTTCCCTGATCTGTGGATTCACTGAAGCTTTCCAGAAGGAACAGTCTTTTGTTAGAAACAACACATGCATCAGCTTCTGTATTACATGCTTGAACTCTTCTTTTTCAGATCTGGTAAATGCACTTCTGGAATGCACAGACTAAAAGCCCTTGGCTAATGGCAGGAGTATGTTTCATCTCATTAGGGAGCTTCACTAGAAGACTAAGCACAACCATTTGCTTCCATTCTTGAGAGCTCCTATTTGCTACAGGTGTCAGAGCAAGAATGAAGAGGAAGCCAGTGTTTTCTTCCCAGGTGATGACAAYCTTTTCAAGAATGACTGCTAGAAACAATGAAAAGAGCAGAGAAARACTTTCCACAGCATGAGGTTTTTAATGGTGGTTAAAGGACCACAGCCTGCACAACTGTGAAGAATCACCTTCCTGAAGCATCCCTATTGCAGYTAAGATACTATGAAGGACATTTTCATTCACATGTTTTACATTTCATTTATGTCCTTGTCCTTGTGCCAAAAYAAACCTAAAAAATTGTCTGAGCATTATACCAATTAATGGATATAGATTGCACAGATATATAGAAGATGGACACAGATTATACTCTTCATGCAGTAGTTTACAGACAATCGAGAGGATTTGGATTATCTTATTAAAATTTAATGATATGATTAAATGCTTTTGATAAAATTACTAAGAAATCCAAAGACTAATTAAATTATCCACATATTACACACACTAATCAAGTAATAATTATCTAACAACAGTAAGAATTACTAATCATACTCACCAACAAGTTTTTTAATTAACTGGGCAAACTCTAGGATAGTGTGCTCTTCTGGGTTTCCCTACAAACATAAGAGATGCTCATTTCAATRACTTTAAACACCTTACAACATGCTAGTCACAACGTAGTTCCAACAGGGGCATGTTAAACTCTGAAAAAGCTAAGCATTGAGCTTTATTCTACTTTGTTAAAAAATAGCAGCTTAGACTCTTTACTCATTTGAAGATTTGTCCTCCATTGTATTTGCCTCGATAATTCAGGGTATGTAGGGAGATGCTCCCCTCCCTCCCAAAAACAGTCTATAAAGAATGGGCAATAGCAGTAAAGGCCTATGGCACTGAGCAGCCAACACAGCCACATCAACTGGARATCTGGATTCAAGGACTATACCCAGCTGAGCACAGATAGCATGAAGAAGCTATGTTACTTTCTTGGTTCATCCTAAGTTAGGAAACCAAACTCATTTAGCTACAAACAGTTGCTTCTGCATTCACTATAAGTTAGATATCAATACATAAGGGCTACTTGCTTTCCCTTTTTTTTAACCACCTTCCGCATAAACTCCTGTTCAACATTTCAGAATCAAATGCTGAMCACTTTCTGTTAGGATTGGCTGACCTTCATCAGACTCAACTTCCTCCATCCCTAGCTTTCCTTGTTTCAAAACTCTTTTTTACCATGTCTCATTTGACCTAAAGCTGAGCAWTTAAGATTTAAATACTGAGTTTTCTGAAGACAAAGCATGTTATAGAGTTTAAATATACCAACATTTGGATAGAAACACAGAAATTAATTCATGGCCACAGCAGAAAAGGAAAATCTAGTGRACAACTGCCCTGCAGAATGGAGTATCTGATTTGGCAAAAGTTGGCATACACCAGAAATTATGTGGGMTATGCATCCTTTTCCTATTCTTAAATCCACAAACAAAGAACAAAAATCCTACTAGACAAGTTAAGTCCCAAGCATTTTAATCAATATTAGAAAATATAMCATATAATACTATCACATTTTCCTCTAATCCAGGGTAGTATGAAATGATTTCCAATTATCTAGAGCTRAGTGTTCCTTCAGTCCCTTTTTTCCACTAAAATYAGTCTTCAATAATTTTTTGRWGCACTTTGCACCCCACACATTTTTTTTTCCTTCATATTCTAATTACACACATCTTCTTGCTAAAACAAGTTAAAACTCCAGCAAATTTATCCTGTTCTTGAAACTGTTCAACATCTAATGGCTTAGTCCTCTTATTTATAAAGAGAGTACATTGAAGAATACGTTCTTCATAATGGAAAGACCCCTTTTTGTTCCATTTATTTTTTTCTAGAAATCAGTRTCAGAGACAAGGAGGAAAACAGTGGTAATGTTGATCCGTGCACAGTAACTCAGAGGAGTGGAGTACTCATACTCACCAAGTTGACAGGACTGCTGACATTGCTGTTCATCAACGCCACCAACCCATTCACAAGATCACTGTAAAAGATGGAAGAACAGAATGAAGCAATTTCCACTTCTCTATAAATAATATTCTTGTCTAAAAAGAGAGCTGACTCCTAAGAGCACCAGTAAAGCAGACCAGGCAGCTGAGGAAAGCTGAAATCAGATTTCAATCGCTGCATGTTCTCTTGAGTGTTTGTATTAAAAAAAGATTACTATTTCCTCTTGTCTCCAGTATCTAAGCATATTTASAGGCTGATTTCCAATGCATTTCAAACAGAATAGAGCAAGTTGTAATACAGAGGCACATAGCACCTGCTTTGAAGCCTGTTATTTGAATTGTCTTGTCATTTTCAAGAATTCTTAAATCAAGTTTGTTAAAAACCAGTATTTTGGTGCTACYTTCCCCCAGAAATATAACCCAAAGTAATTTTGGATTATCAGCCATCAGCACCTTGGCCCTAGACATAGAAATTCAGATCCTTTTCATTATAACTTACAATCAGGAAAGGAATGGGGCTTCTTGAACATCTCTTTCTGCTGATACTACTTTCAGTGGAGGGACAGAACATTTCCAAGCAAAGAATAATTAGAACAACCCAGAAGTCCAGCATGGGTTTTATTAGCTTTTTTTTTTTTTTTTTTGTGCACAGTTTGCACACCAACCACAGCAGTCCCAAGGACACAAGGTGGCAGCATTGCATTAAAATGCAAGGAGTGACAAACAGCTCAGCAAAAAAAACTTTGCTATCTTGCTGTCTCTGGAAGGGAAGAGCACGTTTATACCTCAAGTAAAATTCCAAACCAACTAATGTTTTTCTTCTTGATATTTCTAAAAACTTGTGTCTCCCTTCTGAAAGTAAAGACAGCTTCTAAGAGCTCCAGTAAAGCAGACCAGGCAGCTGAGGAATGCTGAAATCAGATGTCAACGGGTGCACTTTTTCTTGAGTGTTAGTATTAAAAAATGATTTTAAAAAGCAAATGCACATGCATACAAAGCTGACCAGGTTAATCGAACCATGAAGTAAATTATCAGCCAGTACAAACAACACTTACCTGACATATTGGAAGGCTCTYGTCTGAGTTCCAGGTCCGTAGACCTAAGACCATATGAAAAATAGTAAAGTTAATATATACGTAAGTCCTCTCTAGCCCTATTATTTTTTCCTTACCATTATAGAAAAACATCTCAAAGAGAAACACCTGAGACACAAGCTCAGTGTCACAGGAATAGAAAAAAATTGTGCTTGCGGAGCCTTTGGCAAAGTATCAGTTATTTGAAGGTCGTCTTCCTCTTGGATCTGTCTCCAGTAAACATATCCCTAGGCATTTTGTTAACCAGAATTCTGCATGAAGGAAACATTCTCAGGGGTGTAGGACAGAGTRATGCTTTGTCTTCTCCTGGAGTACTGAAAGAAGGTGCAGCCTGCACTCAGCCAGAAAAGAGTGCCAAATATTCAAAGCAAACTTCAGACTACTAAGATGTGGTTATAATGAGAAATTTTGATTCTCTCATTAACAACAGCCAGCTTCAAAGAGACCACTAAATGTCAGTGGTCTCTAAGAAAATTATCAAGAGAAACATCACTGTGTTTAAAGCAATCACGACAAAAAAAAAACCCCAAGTGGTTCTAAATACTATTATCTAGGGAAATGGGAGAGAGAGTAATTTCTAGAAGATATGATTCTCAAAGTCACCTSTACAGATTTGGGTCAAAACCTCAGAGGGGAAAAAAAGTCTCCTCAGGTTATGTGCTGGTACATTGGAACAAGTTGCTGAAGTTCAAACAGACATTAAAGTATACTTAGAGTGTACAGAATGGCATTTGGTGTCATTATGTTTTTCATAGTTTAAGTGAAAGTACTAAAGTGCAGTACGAAAGCCTCTAGAACATGAATACTTACATTCTGAAAGTTATCAGTAGGCACATTTAAGTGGTGAAAACATTTCAGTTTAACTGGGGACACACACATCTTACCATCAACCTGCTACAACAGAAAGGCTTTTGGAAGGACRGAATAGAAAGCATGCTTGTTTTCCTCGAGGACAGAAAGGACAGCACAAGTGGTACACAACCATCTGTGACTTGCAGACTTTGTGCTCTCCAAGGCTGATTCAGAGCCCAAAAGAATTCACATTTCAGTACACAYTGGGTAAGACCAGAGTTTACTCAAAAAAAAAGCAAGGAATGCACCAGGAGCACACTGACAGCCTGATGGACTCCCAAGCAAACAGGAAGCAGATTTATGTATTTATATAGAGCTTCCTGCTTTTAGCTTTACTTTTAGCTTGTGGGATAARTTTTACAGAACTAAGTATTTGTACATGATTTTTGCAGTTACCAGGATTATCTTTCCCACACGCAGGCAGTGACTGGAAAATACAATATAATTTCTTTATCTCTCAATTTCTCTTAACAAATCCTTCCTTACAGTAATGCAACAACAATCATCATGCTTGCATGGGCCACAATTTCTACCAACCAGCAMCACTGTTCTCTCAAGAGATTGTTTACTCCATTTGAACAAGTACTCTGAACCGAGACTGAATACACTGAGTTTCTAGAGATCAACACACTTGGTATTCCTGTCAGCCAAGTTCTGTGATGATACAAGAGTTAAGTTTTTTAGGTCTCAGCCACTGCTTACTGCTGATAATTAATTTTATTTGACCTGGTCAGCTAAAGAACTCTCCACTTACTTCTTTTCTCAGATCCAGTATTTTTTTTAGCATCAAGACAGTTATTCCCTACAGAACAACGATACTGGATGAAACGTTCTATTTTAAGCAGTATTACAATTACATTATTGCTAAAGTTTAGACAGCATGGCAATTACAGAAACGAAATAAAAACTTCCAGCATCCCCTCCCACAGAAGAACACTGACTCCTGATTTCTCTCATTGATGCTCTGAAATATTCCATGGACTGCATGTTTTAAAACAAGGTAAGTGCTTCATATTTAGTAAGGCTTCACAAAAWTTCCAGTTAGCATTCACACTCTCTGTTCTTAAAAAAGACTACAGTACTACTGCCAATAAACCTCGAGAAATTATGCATGAATCAAAAAAAATATTTGACAGACCAAACATGGCAGTAGCTTGCTATGTGCACTGGGGACCAAAYCTAAAAAATGGAAATACCTTCTCATCCTCTGTAAGCCAGTAAATTTATTAAACAGCATTTAGAGGCTCAGATTTTATGCCAAGGATGCCATCCTGGGAACATTAACACTGACAGATCAGCACATGGCTACACTCATATTTTGATACAAGCCAGTCCTACAAGGATCAAAAGTGTCATAACAAGAAACTCCACCTTCCTGTGTGCTTCTATTCATTGAGTGTCTTYCAATAAGCAAGGTCRGGGAGACACTTGGGTAAGAAAATGRAACTGTTTCTGCAGGAATTTAAGTGCCCTGACTTATATGGCAGACTAAATGTCATATGCCCCARTAAACACTGGCCAGTAAGCTACAGTCAGCATCACAATAGCTACCATACACTGAGCACCACCAGTGATTTCTACAAAATTAGTAAATCTCTGGGGAAAAAAAATCTTTAGGAGATATGGCAAAAGAGCATTACTGCAGGCCTGTTACCCTGAAAAAACCACATGCCTGAAACAGGAATATAGCAAAGGCTAGGAACAATAGAGTAGCCAAGATTTGKCACTGATGACACTACAAAATACTAACAAATTGCCTAGGTGATCAATCTTGTTAAATAGCAATCAGGTAAGCACATGCTGACATTCAGAGAAGACCAATCTTTCAAGAATTAGCAGTGTACTTAAGTCAGGTAATGTGCTTTGTTTTGCATAACATACATAATTTGACCTTAAATTTTCTTTTTTTTTGTACAGAGTTCTAGATTTTACTCTGTCAGTACGGTGGTATTTGCTACCAAAGGTTTGCAGGGGGTAACCATACTGTCTAAAAAAAATTAAAGTAAAGGGAGATGTATCACAGGACACCAAGCTTCATCTTGCTTGGGCATGACTTATTCCCTGGCCTAAACTCTTCAACGCCCTGTCCAGTTTCAGATTTTGCTCTGCAAGAATTACAGCAKTGGGAGWTGYCACAAAACTTTCATCTTTTTCTTGYCRGACAGTCTGCTTCYTYATAGAGAAATTCCTGACTGAACTCTGGATTTTGTTTATATCCCCAATAGAAAGAATGCTGAAATGTTTGTGCAGATTGCAACTCATAGACTTGTTTCTTTCTGGGAAAGAAATATTAACACCATCAAAAGAGCACATCTTCAGATATGTATTGCCATGCATTTGAGTCTGGTATACAGGAAAACTAAAATAYGGAAGAGAGGAACATCAGTATTTCTAAAGTCTACCCTCATTCTCAACACAGGAGGACAGGATATAAAGATGAATGGTTGCTCCTATCACCAGGAGGTCATTACTTACTGTTAGCGGTTCTCCCTGGAGAGCTTGTAGGATAAAATTACTGACAACTCTTCCATCATTCATATGCATCCGAGGACCAAAGGTATTGAATATTCTGGCAACCCTCACTTCAACTCCTTCCTGTAGGCAAAGAAAAAASAATTGCTACTTCCTTAATAAAAGTGTCTTTCTCCCTAAAAGTGTAAATTAACTCTCCCCTGTCAAAAAGCTTTCTTAAGAATCCCTCTTTCAGCTTCAACAAGCATTGTTTTCTAATAATGAAACACTTCAAATCTCTCCTCAGCCGTCCTGAAAAATGTAGTGCATACAGCAAGGTAATTTATACTAGTTCTCAGTATTTGTAAWGCAAATCTAAATCAGTGCTACCAACAGCTCATAATTATAGCACYTGCATTTTCTTCCAAGAAGAACCTTTAGATTTTTCAATAACACCCTTCCAATAACAACTTATTTCACCTGAGACTTAGGTAATTTTTTAGYACACAAGTGAAATCTCACAATCAACCTATATATCTATAGGACAAGGTAGTGTTTCCATGGATTACAAAACTCCATAGTTTAGAAAAGCTGAACATGTCAGAGAAGTATCTTTTACAAAGGCCATAAAGTGGGTTTGTAATCACAGTCACAATGTTTTCCAGTAYCCTTCTTATTAGGCTGTGTAAATGGATGCACTGCAATCAAAGTCTTCAATGGCATAATTTCTTCCAAGAAACATTTTTATCATTTCCAGAAGTCCTTTCTACAGAGTATTTTGCAAACCTTCAAAGCAAAATGCAACGAATATGTGAAATTGGAACCTTTCTGGACAAAGCATTTTAACAGTTAGAGACAGCAGACTGAAGTAATCTTACTCAAGTTATTTTGATTAACAGGTTCATTTGGACAAGCCACAGTTTATAATAAAGCCTACAAGAAGGATTTTCGGCCCTTGTGAGCTAAAACAGGATATTTTTYAGTTCAGTGTAACACAGCATGCTATAAGCAGATAGATGCTACCATCTGAAAGTGACGGGCACAAGGTAGGGAAGAGAGGTCAACCTCAGTGCAGGCCTGTGTATCCTCCTCATATTACCTGGTCCTCCCATCTCCCAGAAAAAGAAATCCTTGTTATCAGTTATAGGAAAAAATAGTCTGAAGCAAACTTTGTGTGCTCTGACTCAACCGAAGTCACAAGCACAATGTCCTGGAGCTGCAGACATTCCTTCTATAACTTTTCCCTCTGAGTATACACAGAACATCTCGTATTTTCAATGCACTTTACTAAGGCTGAGACCAATGCTTGCTGTTATCTTGGAAGAGGGTGTTATGTGGAAGAAGTGTATTGTTGGTACATCTGTGGCTGAAAGCTGCAGCTCACAAACACTTCACTTAGAAGAGACCTGGAAATAGATCTTTCTTGGAAATAATTGCAGCTTCATGTACAAGAGACACTTGCAGGAAAATGTGACCTTCTCTCTTAGGTCTCCAAGTGACTCATGAACAAATTAATCCTTAAAGAGGCTTTGTGAAAGAAGTAGAATTAGCTTTTTACAGCTAAGAGAGAGGCAAAAGGTGTTGAGAAATGAGAAACACCAAGTAGTGCAAGTAAAGCCCAACACCTCCCAATATGGAGAAGATCAAACAACATTCAGTTCTGTTTAGCTGCAGGTGAGATTTCATTTGCCATGATCAAACCTTGTTTGCAATTGCAACTAAACGGTAAGCTAACAGTAACCAGGGAGGTGACTATTGTGTCACAAGAAAAGATAAAGTCTTTKTCCAACAACAAGCTTGCATTCATAAGACCCAAAAAAACCCCTCACAACAGCCACGAGTGCTGAAAGACTCTCGAAAGAGCAGAAGTCCCTTTCCACGCAAAATGCATCAGCTGGGAGCATACTCTTTATTTCTTGTTAGCTAAAATAGTACAGCAGTGTAAGATTTCAAATGTATACTTGCAGCAGCACATTACAGAACCATTTCCAAAACCTTCACTGCGTTTGGAAAGACATACTCTTACAGAGTTTCTCCTTTTGTTTTGCCCAGCACTTCATTTAAAAAGGACACTGACTCCTTCAGGAAGGTATTTCATGTGTGCTTTCCAGATATTGCCATTAGTAACAAGTGCAGAAAATAAAGCCCTTGGAAGCTAGTATGAYAGATAAAAATAATTCATTCAACAATGGTGACCAAAAAGGCCCTCTTGTACTGCACAAGCTATAGCAGCAGCCTTGTTTTCCAGTATTGGCTGGAAACTAGCAAGGAATCTAGAGAAGAAGAACAACACATTCTCTATAGGCACTTACTCATAGTCACAATGAATCCATTATTTCTTCTCCCTTCTATTTATTCACCTCACCCCACTGTAATGTTGTCTTTTAAAATGAGTAACTTTTTATTTATAGTGTCATCTAGCAAAGCTTTTCTCTGCAGCCTACTGCTTTGAAAAATCCATTTTCTACACAGCTAAATTTTCATTTGGCCCTTTAAAACTGGAATSTCTTTTCAAAAGAAACTCTCCCACAAAGAGATTTTGGAACCAGTAACTTTAAAATTGTTCTAAGTTTCCTTTTGCTGTTTCATTTGAAACATCTCATTTGAAGTGATTCTTTCTGTATGTTGAATAGCTCTACTCCGTTTTATATTAATTGTCTATGACTTAGCTATGTTCTGTTACTCTGAATATCATCAACTGATTGTAGCAATGACTGACTACCACTACCATATTCCCACTATTAAAGTCAATTACTTCCCAAAGTTTGCAGCAGTAAGTTATGTACACCATCTTATTACATCCTAGAGAAAGGAGAAAAACCTCTTTGGCTCACTTTTATACTACTAAATGGAAGAAAGCTTGGGATTTATCCCAATGCTGAGATCAAATCCATCTGTCCTCTCAGTTTAAGTCAATGTCTTCCTACAGCAGACTGATCAGAAAGAAAATTCCTTGAGCAATCAAAAAAAGAGCCTGAGAGCAAGATCATAAAATGCAGRATTGTGGGCTAGCAAAACAAAATAGCTCACTCTATTATTCATGAGCATGAATTTCTTCACAGAGGCTGTGCCTGTACAGATGAAAAGAAATAGTAAAGAAGCAGGAAAGATTTGTTATGGCTTATGGAGATAACCCCTCTGAATAAATACTCAAGACTATTCTATAGCTGTCAGTCAAAATGTAGCATTATCCAGTCTCCTGTGCAAAACAAAGTTGTCCATGGTTTTCAGTATGAGTCTTTGCCAGTGCTTTAAGTCTAGAGATCCCAGCTTCAGAAAGTATCAAGATCAAGGATGCTATAATTTCTTAATTTAAAAAGATATATTTTAGCTTTATAAGCTTTTTAAGAAAAAGTATCTCCTTGCGTTGACTGTCTTAGAAAATAGAACAACACAACCCAAATGCCAAAAGTTTCTTCTAATCGAATCAACTTGAACACAGTATGTGTTCATATGGCTGTAATTCTCAAGGATATCAGGCAAGCTTCTCCTATTAAGTAACAGGGCTTCCTTCTTTGCAAAGTCTGTGGATYTATCAGAACAGCAAGTATGAGTTAGACCTCCCTGCATACAAAATCAGGAAAGGAAAAGCTACAAATGTCTGCTCTCCAGCAGTCAACTGGAATTAAAAAATCTGCTGGGGAAATCCACACAGTAGCATGGGTATCASTGTGACCTGATATAAATCTTTACCWACATCTCTGCCAAAATTACTTTGACTGCTGCCTGAATTCCTTGCTCTAATAGTCCCATTCTTACTGATKCATATTCTTTCCCACGTGTTTCAGACCATTAACTCTCAAAATTGTTCCCAAACCCCTCAATTGCAATCACAGCAGAATTACTAGCACCGTGTTCATTGGATGTGTTTAAGCTACAATGCTCTATAATGATGCTGGGTCCATGGAATTTTATCTATGTGTACTGYCCACTGTATAAACAAAATGTCATTAGTACTCAGTTACTAACAGCTTTTTAGTACTACTTTACAAAAACAGTGAGGCTGTGATCTGAATTTCATACACAGTAAAGCTCCTCAACAAGCTAGGACAGACATCCTCAATTATCTGACTCTGTACTYTGGGCATAATGCAGGTCCCAGAACACAATCTCCTATTTTATGGCTGAAATGTTACCAGGCTTACAGTTCAACACTTCAGCTACTCTAAGGCAATTTCAAAACTACTGCTTAATGCACAACCAAGCCCATCTGTTACCACCRAAGCTTTCAGAGTCACATAGTAGGTATGAAAAAAATGGATGAACAAAGTGGAATGAGAAGAAAGGTTTTCCTGTAACATTCCCTAGTGAGCGGAAGTGTTGCTTCAGCTCTGGAGAAATTTCCTTACAAGTCAGTGCTATAAGAAAAGAAAGAAATCCAGTTCACAGATCACCCTTAATATGCACAGCATTTAAAATGGTGTGCATTTGTATTTGCAACACACCTAAGCAGATGATGCAAATCCCTGCCATGAGGGTAGTGATCAGTATTTAAATTACACCAGAGTATTGGAGAAAACATTAATACCTGCATTTCCAGGTAGATCCATAATGCCGAATGCCATTTTTAAACAGATACTGAATGCCAAGTCCTGAACTTCACATTTTTTGGAAACACTATTAGGTATTTAAGGTACCTAGCAATGCGCATGATGATGGAAATCTTTGTAAGAAATGACAAAAAAATGCAAAGTAACTTTGCCTGTTTTTTCTTKTAATTGAAGATGAGAGATTCTGGAAGTATTTTAGCCTGAAATACTGCAAATCCTACTATCTGTGGTTGTCTCACTCCTTCTGAATATCTTCCAATGCTTATTTGCATAGAGGAAATCAGATCTTTTAATTAGTGAAGATAAGGTTTCTTCCACTAATAATAACATGCAATCTAAACACTGCCCAACACCCTGCCCCCCGACACCATCTCAGCAGTGCTGTGGAATATATCTGAGCATGGGACAAGCTTGGGTAGACTTCAATAACCCATAAAGAAGTACAATATGTCACAGAGCTGCCCCTAGGATAGAGAGCTCATTTGCATCATGCGTTTTTACTTAATGCATGTGTGCACTGTAGTTCCACATTACAAACCTTTAGTATTCATCGTAAATATGCATAAAATTTATGAGATGCTATCATGACTCATCCTGTGGTTTCAAGATACAGCCCATGATTTAAAAAATCACCTGGTCTTCCCCTTCTAAAAGAATACTGCAGTGTATACCATAAACCTGCAAAAAATGCAACACCCTATAGCACAAGACTTTCTYATCAAAATGCAATCTTCAACTGAAAACTGATTTCCAGACAGACAAGGAATATTTTGCTACAGTGAAATATTGGAGACATCATCCTGAACAAGAGCAGTATCATCATGTTGGACCTTAAATGATTTAAAGAGAATAAATGAGACAGAACCTCTGCCTTCTCTGTCTGGTAAAAGAGATAAGACAAAATTACTACAACCTCTATACTAAAATATCATCCCTAAAATCTTAKCACTTCAGCTGAATTCCTTGTTCAAGGTTTCTAAAATCACTTAGAATTTTATAATTCAAAGGTTTAAAATTCTATAGAATATACTATGTTTGATTTATATTTTYGTATTTTAAGGCTGAAAATAACAAGAAATATTGATACAGTTTTCTTTAGTGTGCCACATTTGCTAATTGAATAGTCTAGAGACTAGCTGAACCACAATGCAGGAAGATTGATATATAGRTGAAGAGTCAGTGCTATGTTAGCTAATGATGAGTTTCTACTTGCTGGYTGTGAAACCTAAGGAAATCAGCATGTATAATTTCCCAAACATATTTTCAATTCAGCTTACTGTCTTTGTCTGAAGACAGGCATTACATAATTAGGTATTCATATCTTCCATTAAAGTCTTATACCTACATAATTTTAAGATATTTCTAAAGTGCTTAAAATACATTGCCTCTACACAAGTACTCATTAAAGACCTTCCTCATTCTTACCTGTATATTCYGATTTTGATTATATTCCTTCAACATTCCACATTTATCAATAATGGCCCTATYCAGCCCCATATACTCCTCAGTACAGTAAGGTCAACTCAGTTTAATCTGTCAAAAAGCTRTTTACTATACTGAAAGACATATTATACCTATTAAGAAGACTAAAGCACATTTTCTGCAAGRAGACTGCTCATCTGAAAACACACAACAGATGGGAGCAATAAAACGTTCCTCTTAAAAGAAAACAGATTTTGCAGCAACAAGAGTTCCTACTCAAGATGTTCTCTTTTGGCCTTCTACCCTTAAATACACATATTCCAGGCTTGCCATACACACTGGTCTTCAATAATTACAGAAAAATCACCAAATCGCATGGAAGTTTAATACCTGCTTCATGTATGCATAGCACATGGTCTCTGCAACCCGCTTTCCTTCATCATAGCAGGCTCTTGGACCTATTGGATTCACATGGCCCCAGTAATCCTCATTTTGAGGGTGAACTTCAGGATCTATGGAGACAAAAAACCACCTTGGATTATGATCTACCAAAATGTGACTATGTATGATGGAACTTTCAGTAGAGCATTTGTGTTATACAATTCAGCACAGCTTCTCTCTGAGTTCTGCATTAAAAAAAACCTTAAATTTTAACACAATTTCTTAAAAGTGCAATCACTGGAACCATGAAAATAGCAGTAACAGAAGATGAAAGACTTGTAAAATAATTTAGTACAAGCAAACAACTGCTTTACCTAAAAGTGTGCAAAGAGAGGGTTAAAATTCAACTCCTCTCTGCAAAGACAAACTACCTCAAAGGCATAAATATGACTTTTGGCTAATGTGCTTCAGAAAAAACATCATGGGTTATGTAGGCAGCAGTTATGTAGGAGGCATTACAGGTTATRTAGGAAAGTAAAGCATATTCAAGACTCATAAAATACGAAACAAGGAAGGAAAATGGAGAAAATAGAAGTGTACTGCATTTCTTAAAAAGGTAAGAGCAACGTACCACAACGTACTTACGTTTCTTCTATTTTACTCTAAGAATTTTTACTAGTTATCACTGGGCACAATCATCAGTCCTTTGGTTTGATCCAGTATAAAAGTTCTTGATTATAAAAAACAACCAACCAAGTAACAATCACCTAGGAACCCTGAAGGGGTTTAAATGCTTGAAACAATATATATAAAATAACAATTTAACCAATTTAACTTGGTTAAATTTCCCCCTTTGCTATCTCTAGGATGGTATAATTTTTACTAGATTTAAAGTCTGCATACATTAATACAAAACTTCCTAGTGCTGGAAGCTRATTTTTGAAACAACCTTGACAGTCMGTTTTGATTAAACCTTCCTGATTTTATGCTGCTCAGACATGATTACGGGTGAATTTGYGCCATATGAAAGCCGTGGAGCAACGTTAAATGCACAGAACCTTTACATGACCATAAAAGCCCACAGCAATCTTTAAATGACCCTGAAAAGATTCTGTGGCAAGAGAGATACTCCAGAAAGGAATTTGCTCATTTACAGAAGAATCCTTGGGGCTACCATTTCTCTCTATAGAGTCTGACCATTGATAACCTAAGGCATGGGAGGCAGCAGGAATGTTATACAAGCTCAAGCCACTGTGGCTGGCCAATTATCTTAAGAACCTCTTGCACTGGGCATTTACTTTGAATCTTGTTGACTGAAGTTGCTCCACCAAAAGTATTTTCTTAGCTTGGAGGTTATGTCATTGTCTCTTACACAAGAAGGTAATTGCTAAATCTTAATAAAGTAATTCCTATATCGGGGAAAAGGAGATGCATATTTACTATTGAAATTATCTTCTCAGGTTTTCATTACGGTATCTGGACTTTAGTGTTCAACAAYCAATTTCCCCACAGTTCCTTTCTCCTTTGGAAAAAGAGACATAAACCAGGACAAAGGAAAGGTACAGACAACACTCCAAGTCTCCTGCCACCACTGTTGACTAGAAAAGYAAATACTGTAAATGCCCTTCTAACATTTTAAAATGTAATTAGTACATCTCACAAAAAAGCAAGATAAGACAGTGCTTAAAATCCATCATTTTGGTATGTGACAAAAGATGTGTGAGTACCTTTTTACACAGTCATATCTGAAGAACTCTAAAYATTGTTTTACTCTTACCTCCATAAACCTCTGATGTAGAGGCCAGCAGCAGCCGTGCTCCAACACGTTTAGCTAAACCTAGTTTTTGGGCAGTAGGGAAAGAAGAACATAATTAGAGTAAGTGCAAGAATCTTTCAGTCATGTTAGCTGTTYCAGTGTAATCCTGTTTTATGTGTTTTTAAAGAGAATTTGATTCCTCTCAGTAGGCAAATTAAGCTGTAAATCACATCCCTAGCTCCCATTTCCAAACTAGAAAACTTCAGAWACAGCAGAGCAGCAMCTGAATGTGATGTGCTTGCTTGTAGGGCTAACAGTTGCATTGTCTCAAGATCCAAGAACTTAATATATTACAACCTAAATAAAGGCCAAAGGAAGAAGTCCACTTAGGAAATCCTGAAACAAYGAAGTGTATTATGATTACCAAATCCTTCTTTACATGACTTAAAGACAAGCTATGTAAAGAAACTGGAACAGAATTAGCATGTTATAGGACAAAAATCAATCATTTCTCCTTTATTACGCTGTTTTAAACTGCTTGGATGATCCTACCCATCACTTGAGATAATCTTGCATKCTATTTCAATGGCTTTCTGGTCTTGAAGCTGGCATGGAAAATCAAACAAATCTCTCATCTATGCCATTCAGGTACCTAAATAGCTTCTGAATCACTTGATTCCCTGAACTGTATTTTCTAGAGTACCACTCAAATGAGAAGCTCAGCTAAGCTAATATCCAGGAGCTTTTCTGATTCTAACTCTTAGGATCCCTGACACACAGATCAGTCTGCAACATACACCAAATGGCCCAAAGTTGGGAGGAAAAAGTAGCAAAGGCTTGAGGTCATCTTTTTACAGACCTATTCCCAGCACCATAACTAACAGACAAAGCTGAAAACATTGCCTTGTAATTATCCAGCACGAAGCTAGACAATTAACATTGTTTCAGAACTTGCTAGCCAAGGCATGCACAAGAGGGTGCAGTACTCCTGATGTCTGGAGTTTCCAGAGCCAATACAGTTCCACCTAGTTCAATGTTTGCTGAGGTGGAAAGGAACAGTCACTTATGGTAATCGTGGGAATGTTCAACAGYCACCAAAGTGAAAACTGCAGTCATGAACACAACTGTGCTATAAAAACCCATGCTCTTAATTRTTCCTACAACTTCTGTAATTACTGCACACTCCAAAGCCAATTTACAGGCACAAAGTTCTTTTGCTTTGACAGCCATGTTATCRTGTTCATTTGCAGATAWATATTTAAGGAAAAATGACAAAAATCTTGAAAGAGGGCAAAAATAACCCCTAACCTTATTTTTCTTAAAGAAACAACTTTTGAAAATGTACAWCTCATCTGCTTCATCCTCCCCTCTCCCCAGCAATTCTGTCTGGATTATATTACGTCTAACCAAGTCAAGTAATAAAAAAAATTCCACTTACCCAGCATGTTTAATGTCCCAATAGTGTTGGTCTTCAAYGTTTTTATAGGATTRTACATGTAATTTGGAGGAGAAGCAGGAGATGCTAGATGATAGATCTGGTCCACTAYAGAAAAATGGAGGGGATAGCATTATTTTCCCATATAAAAAATGAGAAAGGAGTATAATTCTGTGCATTTCCTAGCACTGGAAAACCCAGCACTCCTTGTATTGCTACCTACAGATGATAARTACACAAACCTGTTGTAACTCTAAGCAAAAAAATTTAGTATAACAAAACCTAGAGCATAAGGTATGTAATCAACACTGTTGATGTGGATATAGATGTCTGCGTTGGTGTTCACATTTTCCACTTGTAAAAAAATTATCTGAGTACTTCAGAAATGTTTAGAAGATGCAAAAGTATTTCCAGCATTCTGTTACCCCCAAGTTTTTAAGTGGTTACAAGCTTCAGAATATTTTTCTGAAATAAAGACTCTGAAGCAAAAACAGTAGAAACACTGTTTCAATATGAGGAGAAACCATTACAGAAAATCAAATACCATATTTTAATTTCTAGACCATCTGTCAATGAAACATTAATGGGCTTTATATCATTTAAATATTAAATATACATGGCAAGATACAAGTATGCAACTTTTGTCTTTTTTTTTCCCCTGTTATTTTTGTTATATAAATGCAATGCTTTGGATAATACAGCATTTTAGCTTTAATTAAAAAAAAAAAAACAAAAAAAACCAAAACAAATACCAAACCAAATCACAAACCAAAACCCAATACAGAGATTTCAGCACACTCCTCCACTCCCTGTTATGAAATATAATTAAACAATGCACTAGTCAAAATTCCTTGTCTGAGATAATCAAAGGTTGGAGGTACTAGAAACAAAAGACTGTTGGAAAAAGAGAAAATTAAACATAAGATCAAATGAATACCACATATTGATTTCTCATAGCCCTCTGCTGGGGGCTTAAATTTTCACAATATCTGTGACATAATTAACTTTTTCCTCCAGTTTTAAATTACTTTTCTTACTTAAAACAGGGTAAAGACATCCTTGACTTTCAAATTAGAAAACCAAAAACAAAGTAACATTTTTCTTTTTTTCCTTTTGAACGTAACTGTACTTGCTTAAACATCACAAGCTGTATATAAGTTACATCTAGTAAGAAAAAAAAAATTGCAGAATGATTTGAGTTGGAARAGACCTTAAAGAACACTTCTTTCCCACCACCCTGCCACAGGTRRGGACACATTCCTCTAGACMAGGCTGATCAAAGCCCCATCCAATCTGGATTTGAACATTTTCAGGGAGGAGGCATCCACAGTTTCTCTGAGCAACCTGTAACACTGCCTTACCACCCCCACAGCAGAGATTCTGTTTCCTATCTCGAATTTAAACCTACCCTCTTAYAGTTTAAAGACATTTCCCATTGTCCTATCACTATATGATAAAATAAATACCAAGTATGATGCTACCACCTGCTCTCAACTAGCTGAGGACACTGAAGTACGAGAGGAATGTGCTTCCTGTTGAAGAATTTCCTTTCCAATTCTCAAATTTCATTGAGACAGCAACTATGCAAACCATTGCTGTCTGATCTCTAATATATATTTTAAAAAAGCAGAGTAGTAGGGCAAGAGCATATATAAGTCACTTGAATTATCCATGCCAAAGTCATCCCTTTTCAACAGTCTTTTGAGCAATGAAAAAATGAGAAGCAGGTTAGTCTTCAAAGTACAAGCATCTCCTTCACATTAAAACATTAGATCCTTTTTAAGATAAGCATGTGTTCCAGTAAAAACGCTTTAAAAACACCAGCAACATCAGCATGGTAAAATATTTAACCTACTTTCTTTCTGAATCYCTAAGGAGATGTGCTTGTATATATGTCAAGTTTTTCTAGATTAACTGATGTGTCTACTGCCTACTGGGCAAGCTCAGCTCCTCCCTTCTTTATAACATAGCTTGGATAAACACACACAGGATCATCTGTAGGAAGTATTTCAAAGTTTACCCCATACTGCAGCCCTGCATTATTGCTGCAATACAAGAAATTCAGCAAAATAATTTATGATTATATTTTGTTCACTGCTTAAGCTCACAATGTCAACAGTGATCAAAATAAGGAGAAATTATTTCAAGTTATACCTCACCCAAGAGAACAATTATCTATCAACATAAATATAGGATGAACTTTTAAGTCAACATGCATGACTATCACTGCAAGTTTTACTGTCCGAGTAATGATATTTGACAGATGCCACAAAAGATATCTACTTCTTATATGCTGCTGTGCTCTTTTTGGTCTACAGCTGTTTACCTCAAGAGAAGGGATGAATAGCTGCCTAGATGTCAGAACAGCCAAGAAAGCTGAAAGATAGTTTTGGCAGATATGTAATACTGGTGTGTATTTATTCTCKCAGAAAAAGGTGCAGAGAAGTAAAATTTTATGAAACAGATTCTCTCTACTATTTGTTCTTGRTTGATCAGGAAATAGTATATCCAACCCCTATTAATTCTGGTGCAGCACCAAGAGTTTGTCACACAAGGTACCTGTAATAGCAACATAAATAGCATCCAAAGATGGCGATCAGCAAGAGCTGGAGGAAGAAAGCTCYCAGTCCAAGGCTCGATTCCAAGCCCTGTCTGCATTGCTACTGCAATTGAAACTTTTAGAAGTCTGTCTGCAACATGAAGCTATTTAATTACTCTGCATGATGAAGTGTGACATGGAATAACTACTTCTYACTTTGGTCACTGTTGACACTGTAAGCTTAGGCAGTGAATGAAACTAGCTCAAGGCTTTTTATTAAATATTGTAAACCTTTTTTTCTTTATCTCATGTAACAAGAAAGAGTTGTGGAGGTCAATTACTAGATGTATTTTTTTCTTCCTTCAGTAGATACTATTCCAGGCACCCAAACAGTTAATCCTTTGAAAATCCTGTAGCTGAATTGCTTTCCACAGCCTTCTATCTTAAATAACTGTCAATTTTGTGCTGCAATGTACAAGGTTGTCAACCAAGCTGGGTAAATGGCTTTGTCTGTCTGGCCAGCTGAAATTGAGACCAAAAAAAAAAAAGGTATTTTTCAGACCTGACAATTATAGAGGTATGGTGGAAGGAGAAATAATTATTATTCCTTCAGCATTGTCAGCTTGATGGATCAAATATGACAAGTTTGTGGTAGAAACTTGTCTTTTCGCCTTATTGAAATATCTAACATTTTCTAATGTTTTGGAAAAGCAGTGATGTTTTTTATTGGTCTGAGGCTTGATATACTAAATATTCCTTTCCAGGCAAGAGGAAGAGATGCTGTAWCTGTCTAGTTGCCTTGTCCTTCTGATCCAGAAGATGGCCATCTGACACATGGAAAACGCCCCATCTTCCATTTCTCTGCCAGTTCAGCTCTTGCTGAACCTATGCCATCCTGGGGTCTATTTTTGCCTTTATGCATAGGGAAAAGTACATTGAGGCAAATGAGACAGGCAAGATTGTACTCTGACAATATTTCATAAAAAGCCTTGAGCTAGTTTTGCAACTCAGAGCACAATTACTTCAAAATAACCATGTGATCAGTTGTGCAAAGCACTGCATTAAGGATCACAAAGAAAAACAAATGATATGAATAAAATTCCGCAAGTTTTGTAGTAACTCATKCTGGGGACCAGAACTTTGTAGAATACTGTGAACACAGCAGCGAGTACTTCATCAAGCACAGGATGATAGACTAGTGATAAAGAAACATTAAACAAAGTTGTTATGTTACAATTCTACTGAAAAAAGGCAAAAAAGAAAAATCAAAATAATTTTAAAATAGCACAGACACAGAAGCTGGCACAAACATTCAAGCCAGGTATACTAGGGACACCGTGGCAAATACAGAAGCCTGTGCTCAATGTAAAGTTTAAGAATAATATTGCAAGATAAACAGCAACTGTTTGTCATTATGCCTTACTCCATGTGAAGAGCTAAAAAGAAAATCCCTAAAATTTAGCATACATGGAATCTGCAATACCAAATCTGGACAAAAACAGTCTTGTGTTTTACTTAATGCTAAACAAGAATGATCAGTATAACCCTCACTTCTGTAAAATATGCCATAAAACTACTTCATACCATCTTGATTTTCTACCCCTCATGCCACACGTATTCTCCATGCTTCCTCAGTGAATGGTAAGGGAGAAATCTATCACCTTTCTGATGACAGTAAATGACCTTCATCCATTTCTGTCTTCAACATGTCATGGTCCCAGAAAGGACTAAATGGGTCACTAAGTTTACTAAGCACCTGCATCAATCACTGTATTTGCTAATCAGAAAATACTGAGCAGAAAAGTTTTGATCAGAAGCTTGCGAACAGGTTTCTACAGCTTGAACATATGGACTTGTAAAAAATTGTGCCAATTTCATTACTGAGGTCAGGCCAGAGAAGCTGACACAGTGAAGCCAGACGTTTCTATTGCCCTGAACAAAAAAAGACTACGAATACAAATTCATTTCCCTGATGCTAAAAATGTTGTCTGTAACATCAAGCAAACTAGAGTAACTTCACAGAGATTTACCATATTGCTTATACTGGAGCAATTCTGGAAAGCTCAGCATCAAGACCAAGGCACCACTGCACTTGGCTCTGGTCAAACAAAATAAAGTAGTGTATGCTACCCTCTGCCTTGCCCTAACCTTTCCTGACCATACAATTTAAAACCAGCAAGCTGAATGTTTAAATAACAGAGAATGAACACTAGCAGGGAAAAAGCTGGGATGGAAGCAGGGAAGGAAAAAAAAAAAAACAACTATGCATTAAATGTTCTTCTCATATTTTTACTTGTATATGCTTTAAGTTACTCATGAGATGACTTGAAGAAGGAACAACTATGCGATACTGTAGAACACTGTTTAGTAAAATGTTACCAACCCAGCTTCTGGAAGACTGTTATTCACAAGAAAGCTATAAACTATTCTTTTCACCAATTTTGTGGGACTGTTGGTCTTAGCCTTAAAAATCAACTCAGACWCAAAAGCCACCGAAGTCCTCAAAAATAAAATACTTTTCTACTTCCAGTCTACCAAACGATTTATTAAAATTCTATAAATACTGTTCTTTTACTTACCTATGGGTGTGTAAATAGCAACTACAACGCCTCCTAAAAATTGTGAAAGCCAGTATCTTTTGTCACTATGTGTATCACATGCTTACACGATGTCTCTCAGCTTGCAAAATGTGTTTTTATTATATAATTTCAAAACCTTTTTCAGTAAGAGTGAAGAGAGCCRGAACTACCTTTGTATTCACAAGAGTCACTGAAATGAAAGCCAACATTTCTTACATGTTTTTCCAAAAACTGGACTGCTGGCCTTAAGAATGAAAACAAAACAACAAACCAAGACTAAAACCAAACAGCTTTAGTTAACTGAAGATTAGTTATCTCTGAACATAAGTGATRAAACAGTTTATTCTTCACTACCACTTACACTTCTCTCTCATTTCCTATTAGTTAGGTAGTGCCCATGCACATGTTTTAAGAAGTTTTTGAGTATCAGTGAAACTATTCTTCATTACTCTACCCAAAAAGAAAAAAAACTGTTTTCAACTGCCACAGACTGCAGTTTTAGAAGTATTATACCATATTTTTCAAACTTCTGTGCATCTGTGATTAGGGAAGTGATTAGGGAATTGTTTCCACA
This sequence comes from Malurus melanocephalus, assembly GCF_030028575.1. Lineage (NCBI taxonomy): Eukaryota > Metazoa > Chordata > Aves > Passeriformes > Maluridae > Malurus > Malurus melanocephalus. The sequence continues at coordinate 1,670,155 of NW_026623343.1, forward strand.
GTTGACTGAAATTTCTGTGGCATTTGCCAGCCTGTTTTTGTCTCAAATTTGTGAAAGGTGTGTCAAAACCAAAACAGAACAACAATGCTACCAAGCCAGAAAAAAGAAACGCAAGGCCTCAAGTCTGTTCCTGCGAACTGTCAACCAGTTCAGCAGACGACATCCTTCAGATACAGGAGATAGCTGGGTTTAAAGGAAATGTGCACCTGTCACTTTAAAGAAGATTGTTTTAAGGTCTCCAAAAGCTGCTGATGAAGCAGGAAAAAGAAACACCCATAGGGGAAGGATATGGGCTATGTATACCTGTCTGATGTGTTCATCCAGATTTGTTCAAGTGCTGYAGCTACTGCAGACAGGAAGGCGTGTGTGCCTAATGGTAGCAGAAAACCAGACCTCAAGACTGAAAACTGAGAGGCACTTTTTCCTTTATAAGGGTCCAGTCCGTGGAATGATCACGTGTCCTCTTAAGACATCACCTTGAAAGTGACTTGGTTTTCTGTGTGTGCATGTTTTTGGGGATTTTGTAGTTAAACGGTTTTTTTTTTTTTTGGTTTCTCTCCATCTATCTGCATTTTTAGACTGGGGTTCTTCTTCGGTTTATTTTTTTGTTTCTTTTGTTGTGGCTTTGAAGGTTTTTGTTTTTTTTTTCTTTTTTCTAAACATGCATTTAAGTACAACAATATTTCACAATGGACATACAGACTTAGGTGGCTTGAAGTTAYATAAAAACAAGTATTTATTTTTTAATAAAAACACAGAGTCAATTCTAATGCAAAGGTGGGTATAAACGAGACAGCACTAATGCTCAAGTCACTATGCAAATCAAGTACACAACTAATAAAGCACATTCATTTAACATAAAATTTCCTTTGGCATTTTCTAATGTAATTCTATCTATTATCCAACGTGGGGTAGACCACAGTAACACCAGATCAAGCATTCTGTCTCATTTGTTCTCCAATTAATATGTGTGTCTTTACACTATGGTTTGTAGGAACTAGAGCCACAGKGTTCTCAAGTGACTATCTTGGGGCACTTGTAAACTCAAGACCATAGAGAATGAAGAAGAAAATAAATAAAGGTAGATTTCCTTTTTTTTTTCCCATGATAATACAAAAAAGAATAGTAAGATTCTTTTCTTTACAGACCAGCCTTCAAAAAACAAAATTGTCTTCCTGTAGCAAAAAAAAATGCCCATTTATTAGTGTATTAAACCTCTACATAAGGGTCAGGCTGAAATGAAAATATCTTTAAAAACACAGAATTCAATTGTAATATGAAAAAGGGTTACTATAGCTATTTCAGACTTTTATTTTMATCTTTCAATATTCCTGAACTATTTTCATTCCACTAAAGAATTCAAAACCCTTGTACTTCTGTTTGAAAAAAAAAAACAAACCAGTGAAATCTTATGCATTTCCTATTGACATATACAAATGCTAAAGCAAAAGGAATCCTAGCAGAGGAGGAGAAAGACATTCAACAACTATAGTTATCACAGGGCGTAAAAATAAAATGTGTGTTTAGGTGATTTATTATTGTTTCTAGCCAACCTAGCTCAAGATCCAAGAATGCTGACTGCCACTTCATGTCATGGATCAAAGATAATGACGTAGCTAAGGCAGATTGTGCGTAGGCATCACTGTGAAGCTGAAAGCTACACATCTTGAAACTAAATTCACTTTTCCATATGAAAAGTGAAAGCACTGTTCTTTGTAGACCAGAAATGAGGTCTTTCAGAAATAAWGCACTGATTATTCTCTCTGGAATTGAACTGTCAAACAACCTTATATAACCTGGTTTAAATGGGACAGCAAATACAGAGAAATTCTTTAGACACAAACCTACTTTTTTATCATGACTTCACAGTCATTCCAACTTCTACTTAAAAGTAAAAAGGAGAACCTGGGACTAAGAAAAGAAGCATCTGATCTATATGCCAATTTGCTAATCTTTTACAAAAACTATCCCCCACTGGACTATAATCTCTGCAATGAAATCAAATTTTATCATGTTCTTAGTGTATGAAAGTTAATTTTATTTTAACACTTAGCCATGCCAGCTTCGATTTACACTGTTGGAAGATGAAAAGACATTCCATAATCTACCCACTGAATAACACGTAATAATTAGTTGTCACTACTAAATGGGGAATTGGTGTCTTAATTACACAGGCCATAGGAAGCTGAAGGACCTCAGAATTCCTATTCATTAGTACCTAGTTAGCTGAGCAACACTATTAGCAACAATGATAATTCTCTGAGAAGGTCTCAAGTGTAATCAGCCAGAAAGAAGGTAATGCACAGAAAAGATTAGGAAAGCTGACAAATTGAACTGGCTGAGGTATGAGCTACCAGCACCTGGAGTCAGTTAATAAGATCCTTGTTCTATTATYCTGTCAGTGGAAGCAGAAGTTTGAAGTAAAGTAACAGGCATTAACTGAACCAGTGCATTGTTGGAACAGAGCAGGAGCATGTGTTTTCGAAGGACTGTTTCAGTAGTGCTGCCAGGAATTCATCAAAAGCAATAAAACAAGAGATGCAATTACTAGACCTATTTCCTGTGAAATTCTATCCACTAGAATTCAGCAGGAATTAAAAAAAAAAAACAAAACAAACAAACTGTTCTGTCTTTTTTTTTCTTAAAATGAACAAGTACATTGCAAAAAAATTTTAAAAGGATGGAGCACACCCACCAGAACTGCAATGTAATTTGAGCAATGCTTTAACTGACTCATYATACAGTTAGATACTCCCAAGAAGTCTATAAATGAACATGTATCTCTCAAATACAACTAYGATTTAAGGCACTATGATGCCTTAAAATCTGGCACAGTAGTTTGATGTTCATGATAGTTTAGATGTTGAGTTACTCCTCTGAAGCAGAACATACTTTTGTTTGGTTGGTTCTTTCTTTAGRATTGGTGTTTTTATTTTTCTGTTGAAAACTAGGGAAATTCAGCACTGCTGTTTTCCAATTCTACAGGTTGTAGCATGCCTGTACCTAAAGTAGGAATGATGTTTTCTACAGAAGACACTTAAGGCAACTAGGAAAAGTTAATCTCCTCTCAACTGGCCATACACAGTTACAGGAWGCATGTCCAGTGTAACTGCAGCCCTGAATTAAACTTCTCAGTTCATGACATATCTGGACCACAGACTCTGTGTGTAAGCCAGTGCAGGGCTGGTGTAGGGATAATGGGTGGGACAGACTGACCCACTGCCATCTTGCCTTCTCATAAAATCAGTCACATCAGGATGCTTTTAAGGTCTCTTTCCTCCCATCCACTCAGAAAAGAAGAACTGATTTGCTAGACAAAGTGCTCTGGACCTCTTACTCCATGCTGGTCACAGAAAACAGGCTTATAATAAACAAAGCATACAAATACTAGATGGATCAACCCAGAACTCAGTACATTTAATTTCTTTGCAGACACACACACTTAGAAGTGAAAAGGACAAAAAAGTGCAAACACTGAAGAAGAGACTACCTACCTTCAATGTACAGGGGCTCTACGACATCGTGATTTATCAGTTCGAAGTTCTCATGACCAATCCAGTGCTCCACATTTCTTTTCCTGCCCGTAAAGAAGTTGTCCACAACTGTAACCTCATGGCCATCCATCATTAGTTTGTCAGTAAGATGAGAACCCACAAACCCTGCTCCTCCAGTTATCTGCATTAGGACAGTTGGTATAAATTTCTTTTTCTTTTTACAGAAACACTAGACAAAGTCTACAAACATGAAGACARAACAGTAAGTTTCAGATGTTTGCTTACTCCAGGGGAAACAACTCCATTTCCATGTTTTGTTTTATTTTTTTCCTTCAAGATAAATAGCTTTCAAAATTTCAAGAGGCATATCTGACAAGTTTCATCACTGTCAGGCTAGAAGGTCAGCAACCTATTCACATCCACTAAATATCTTTTTCAGATTACATTATTTTCCTTTTTTTTCCTTCAAATTGGATTGTGCTCTTTTTTGTGACAGCAAAGCCTAAAAAAAATGCAGAAAGGTAACAGGAGAAATTTCTGCAAATCCCATTTCTCAGGAAAAAAAAAAAAAAGGTATGACAGAATGCCAGTTTATTTTCATGTCAGACCTATCAGGCATGTCAAACCCAGGTTTTGCCTGGTTTAAATGCAGACATGCTGGGTGTTCTAAATATTACAAGTTTTCACCCAGAAAAGAGGAAGCGAATTCTTTGAAGACCTTTCATTTGAAATATCTGCTAAAACCAAAATCATTCCTCTGTGTTTTAATGCATCCACAGCTTACAGCGTTCTGGCCTGAGGAGGTCAGGCAGTTGGATTTGATGATCTTTGCAGGTCCCTTAAAAYTAAAACAGCTCTACTCTACACCATTAGCTCTGATATGCAGAATTTGCCTGTCTTGGAACTCTGATGTTCTACTGCAAACAAACAAGCAGAAATAAAATATTTAAAACCCTGTATTCCTGTTTCATTAAAGAAACAAGAAAGTTCAYTAATTTTTCTCTTTTTGCACCACAGATTTTAACAGCAAACAAACAAAAATCACGAATTCAGTACTGCAGCAGTCAGCACAGTAAGTAGAACTGCACGTTGTGTGACACATCCAGACCTATCCATAGAAGCAATTATTTTCTCTGCACTTCATAAGCTGTTTTCAAGAACAAAGACACGACACATGACAACATTCAAAAAGTGGACTTGCAAGAAAGTGATTCAGCTGTTGATGTCCATTCTTCAGCTGTAGTGACAACTAACTAAATGAAAGGACAAGGTGGAATCAAGCAGGAATCTAATAAATGGATGGTGTACTACGAAGTGCTCTGTGGAAAAGGATAAGATGTCTGACGTTCATTTAACTTGAAGTTATTTCACTTTATCCTGTCCACTGCCCTGTCATCCACTGTTTTAAAAAAGCAAGATTAGCAGGTTGTTTTTTAAACCAGAAAAAAAAAGCAAAAGAAAACCTCCAAAGATTGAAAAGGAAAAAAAAAAACATACAAAAACTACATCTGTTTTCTTATGGAACAACTTCAATGTCCACTTCTAGTATGATTGTATCTCTTTTCCTTATTAAAATTTCAGGGGCACCAGTGTTTTAAAGCAACTGTAAGTATCAGTTAATAATACAATCACTTAGTTGCTCYATTTAATATTCTTCTGAATTTGTTGGGAGCTTCCTTGTAGTAGATTGAACATCTTGACCAGGTCCCTGACAAACCTGAACAAGAAACAGGATTTAGGAGAAATCCTCTCTGAAAGAAAAAAAAAGAAAGAATCTCGAGGTTCCCATTACACTACAAGACAGAGGAGGGGAGAGCAGGTTTCTGGAAGAATATTATGAATGAGGAAAGAAGAGCAGTAACTGAGGCAGAACAGCCCTTTGCCATGTGTCACCACTTACCAGGGGAAAATACCAAAACTCATGCAAGGAAAACCTAATGCCTTGAGTTTATTCTGACTTGCAAGCCAGCTGCAGCCTTGCTGAATGTTACAAGGGTTTTAGCTTTTTTCTCRTGACCAGGACAAAACTTTTCTGTAGAAGACCTGAACCTGCTCCTTCAACTGAGGCCCAAGGAAATGTCCTGCTGCTACTTCTATTTCCAAGATTCCAGAGAAGACAAACTCAATGCTTGCAATGTGTGCCTTTGGAGATGAACAAGAAATGTCTTCTTTCCAATATCCCTTTTGAAAACGAAACAACAGAGCCAACCACTGCTTACAGCACTATGCTATATGGAGGGGGAAAAAAAAGGAACCAACAAAAGGGCAAAAAAAGCACAAAAAGAAAAAAAGGGGAAAAAAAAAGCACAATCCAATTTTGTCTGGAAGGAAGTTTCCAATTACCTTAAACCTACAAGTCATTTGCTTTATTACAATATTGCTTCCATTGGTGTTAGACAAAGAAATTAAGAAATGATTGAAAAAGAAGCTAATTTCCCCTGGAAAAGTAAAAAACTGCATAAATTGTGGTTTTTATCATTACTTAAGGCAACATTAAAAAAGGAAAAGATTATTTATCACTGAAGTTCCTTGTACAATCTTCCTGTAATCACTCATAAAAGCATCATTTTTACATACAACTTACTGCAAATCACAATGACATAYTAATCTACACAATCGTAAGTTGTACATGAATCATATCCATATCAGAACTAGAGCACCAGCTCTTGGRTCTTAAAAAGGAATTCAATATTAAGACAACATTAATAAAATTATTTAATTACTTAACAGTGTAAGTATGCTTGGCAACTTCATCACCTACTAAAAGGCACAAATATTACTGATAATTATCTTCACTAAAGGCACTTACAAGTTTGTCTGTTTATTACACATCTTCATTTCTGCAAAACTGATGTTTTGCAGTCAGATTCAAAACATCCTATGTCTTGTAAGGAAATTATATTTATTGTTTTGTTTTCTGCTTTTATCAGTTTGCTACATTCAATTCAGAAAAAACCCATTGAACAGACTGAACCAATGGCAACACTATCTTCCACAATAACAGAATTCCTTCTCTTGCATATGAAAGCCCATGGCCTCATCACTTCAGAGAACTCAGGAAACAGATAAATCATGCACAACAAGGTGAAGATCTCTTTTCAATGCAAGTGACAAGGTTTCTAACCTCAGCTGCGATACCATCACTACTTGAAATCATCTCCAAAGAGATGCAAGTGTAATAAAAAATAATTGCTACAACTGTTGTCTGGCCTGGACAGTTCTATGCAGATCTCCAGGCTGGAGCTGCAGACTGCAGTCAGAATGAAAAAAAGTTAAGTAAAATTAAGAATGCACTCTAAAAAAATATTAACAAACTACAAAGCACATGATCCACCAAAATTCACTTGACCAATTCTTGAGAATTTTGAAGTGTCATGCAAGGTTTATATRTGAACTTTAGCTACTTAGAAGAACATGGATTACTTTCTCTAGGATTATGACAGCAACACTGTAACAGAAGAGAATTGCCCACATGGGCAGGAGGCCTATGAATGCCCATCCGAGTTGGCAAAAAATTAGTCAGAACAACTTGCCACTCCTTTTGGTCAGCTTTCTCTTCAATTTCTTTTAGTTTACATGGGAAACCAAAAAGCTATTCACCTCCAGGTCAACAGAAAACAGTCCTATTCMAACTACTTGCCAAGTCTGTTGAAGCAATAGATTTCAACAACATAGSCAGTATTTTTCAGTAGCAAAATCTGGAACTGAACATTAAGAGCTACACAGCCTGTTAACAGCTTTCACTGACACTTTTCTCAAAAGTACATTCTCACCCAGRAAATATGACATTAAGGTTACTTTATTTCCCTTGCAAACACATGAAGTACGCAATTTAGGAATTTTCAGAATTAGACCTCTCTCTGTTTTCCTCAGTTTATTTTCTATATTCAACAGGGGCATTGTGAGTCGACAGGTCTCCCTCCTTCAGACTGTCATAAAAATGACAGAAAACCACTGCAGAACTAAACTAATTTGGTAACACTTCTTCTTTGTGAAATTTTGCAATAGCAATGAAGATTATTGCCTAACAACCCAGTAAAATAAATTTTTAGTCTGCATCTTTTCAGTGTTTTTCTTCAAAATTCTGAAGTCAAAGCAAACAAAAGCACCAGCTAAGCTAGGCACATCAGTAGGGTTTTGTCCTAGACTTTACTTTCTGCTACAGAGGCAAAAGTTCATGGTCTTTTTAYACCTCTCAAGTAGCTATACTTTATATGCCTTCAAAACAATGGGACAATCCCCTCCCCCCCTAAAAAAAAACCAAACCAGAAACAAGGAAAAATTTGGGTCACAGACAATTTAAAAGCATTTACAGACAAAACTGGAAGGTCGATGTTGCAGCACAGTTCACTAAGAATGTCTTGGACCACTACTTGTCCTGACTTAACCTGCCATCCTCTTCCACCCTCAACTGCTCATGCTTTTTCAAAATAACAGAAACAACAGAGAAGATACAGAAAGATGAGCATTCCCTGCAGAGCAGCTTCTTTTTTAGCGCTAGGACTAGATTCTTCCCAATTCAGTMACACACAAGGTTCTTGTCAAGATGTGCCAAAAAAGTTTCCCAGTCTCTGCAAGTTTAAGCCATCTGGGAGCATACACAAAGACCCTTTGGCAMAGTGATCCTGAGAAGCTACAAGGAAGAGCAGTTTAACTGGCATGTCAAACCTCCAAAGCAGAGACCAAGTCTATAGGTCATACACTGAGTTTGAGAACACCCACACAAATAAATGAAGCACTACCCTAAACCCTCTCCACCACATATGACATGCACAGAAATTCACTTTATCCCTTCTCAAGTCTTCAATCCTACAAAAYAGATTACATTCCACAGAATTTTTTATTTCCCAAAAACAACCTCTGAGTAAACATCAACTTACCAGAATTCTTTTACGATCCTTTTCTGATAAAAATTTCACSGGTGGGTATTTCTGGGTGAAACTACAGAACATTTCAAAACAAAGAAGAAAAACTAAGTTAYAGCCTTGTTCCTTCTTTCACATACCTGTCTTTGAAACGTGAGAAACTACTCTGAAAATCTCTCATTCTTAAAGTTCTGCTAMGAATATATTTGGTGCTTTATTCTAAAAAAGGATCTGGGTCAACACAAGACAATACCTATACACAGTGAAATATCTAAATTCATCTGCAAAGAGTGTTTTTTAAATTTCTGCCTGATTTTATGTAATGAATCACTTGACTTCTATCTTTTGAGAGCAGAGATAGTGCCAGGCATGACATCACAAGAGAATAAAACAATAAAACATGAGCAGTACTTAGACACCTCCTTTTTTAAAGTTATAAAACCAGCCTCCTCAAAAGCTCTGGAAAAGCCTTTGTTGTGTCGACTTACCACACTGACTTCAAACACTTCATCTTGAAGTTTCAATGTGAAACTTACAACAARACATTTTAATTCCCCTTTAAAGTTTTACATCAACCAATGTAAAGCTTACAATCAGAACATTGAAGAAACAATTTAATTTTTGCACCTTCTTTACAGGAACTTAATCAAACCAAAAACACTGTAAAATAAAATTATGTGACATATGAATCTTAAGTGTTCTTGATACCTCAAACCTTAGATGAACTTCTCTCCCTCTCTGACATGCAAAGCAACAACAGTCCTCTGAAAGAAGGTGTGAATTTTATTTATTTMAGTAATTAGCACTGTAGTCTTGGCAATTTTATAGCTCAGGATTTTCTTAACTAAATATCAGCATGACACTGCACCAAAACCAAACTATGGTTACTCTTCTCTTCCAGGGAGTCCACAGGGTAGCAATGTAGCTTGATGCAGCACGCAGGAGCCAAAAATACCAAKAGTTAAATCTTCTTCTACTCACAAACAGATGCTGACTGAACTGACCCTACAACCGTGATCTTGAAGCACCTCCTYCTCTGGTTCTAACCTGCAGTACTGGCTCAACAGGAGTTCTTCAGCATCACAGCACAGATGCTTTGTACTTTATCAAATTTTCATCACAGCATGAAATTTGCTTTCAGTTTCTTGGATAGGGGAAATATAGCATGGGAACCTTTTAATGTTAGCCACACAGGGAGACTGAAATAAGAAGCTACCTACACTTGCCTTACATCACTACACAGGTCACTAACAATTTCTTCGATTTACACTGAAGTGAYGAAAGACAGCAATGCACACAAGCGCAATGCAGATATGTAAAACACGTCCTTTCTGTGACAGAGAGGAAAATTCATCCATAACAATAGATTTATGGAGTTCAAAAAAACTTCAAGTGCCAAATAACTAGATGCAAGGCAAGTCKCTCTCCTCCATTTCCAAGACCACTATTTTAAGGTTGCATTGATCCAGCCTGGAGTCATATTGCTGACAAAGGGATCTCACAACTATTTTTGCTCCTTCCATTTCACCAGTAGCAGTTTAGAGGCAGTGGGATAGAACCTGGCAGCCAAATGATGGCCTTTTGGCAACAAAATGGAGTTTWTCTTGATTTAATGCTTGCTTTGATGACTACATGGCAATGCTTTTGCCGTGCAAATTCTTAATAAAAACTTTACAGCTCTAGCTTCAGTTAAACAATCTCTTGTCATGAGACTAGAATTAAAGAATTCTYGTCTTTCCTGCTTCTCAAAAGCATGAAGATGGCTTGCTTTCAGATTTCATCAGCTTATGAGGTAAGAAAACATTGACACTAGAGTAAGCTTTGCAAGCAGGATCAGCCTGCAGGCATCTGACAGTGAGTAGTTATTTACTGTCACTTCACATAGTTATAAAACTAAAAAAAATTAATTACAACAACACACATTCAGCTGAACCATCAGATGTAAATGGCTACATTATTTGAARAATAAGACAATAATACAAGTCCCTCGTTCTGTGAAAAGTATAATTTCCAGTTTGGTTCATACAGAGGTAAAAAACCATTTTGATTCTTTCTCCTTCTTCCTAGAGAACTGAAACAAGACTCATCAATATACATGAAAAGGTAAGAGTATTTATATGGCTTCTGGGAGAAGTTTTAACTTAATAGATCTACTCAACAACTCATTGCTCATTTGAAAAAATACAATTATTAAATAAAGAGCCAATCAGGATACTCCCCCACCAAGGTCCTCTGTGAATRGCAGAAGAAAGTACCTGAACTGCTCGCAACTGAAGCTGAAGCTTTACAGGACTACCAACAAAGATTAAATAAATTAGCTGAACTGTTGTACTTGGTAAGATGGTGACACAATCTGCAATTTGCTTCCCGTTGCCAATATATGCCTAGTTCAATCTATGAAGTTCATGTGCACATTAAGAGATGAGCAATCAGATCAGTATTCTCACTGAAATAAATTGCATGTGGCAGGTCACTGAACCTTTCAAATCAATTGTAAAAACCAGAACTGAAATTTTTTCTCCTTTTTTTTTTTTCTCTCACAGCCCAGGAGGGGTGGGAGGTGGAGGGCAGCTGCTTACTGACAAGACAAAACTCTGAACACAAAAGCACTGCAAGTGTCAAGAATACCCCTGGCCAGGAGCAATGGTATTCTGCCCCTCTCCAGAGAAACAGCACACAACCACCAGTATGCCATACTCCACGAGGGCTAACTGGTACTGCCTGGACAATCCAGACTCGGCATTTTACAATGCAGAACTCTCTGGTTTGCCTGGGACACCACCAGTATCACCTGCAAAACAGCATCACTAGCAAAAGCAGCATGTCCTTGTCAGAGCTAACACTTGCCACCCCTATACCAGGCCTTATTTTGTGATGAGAAGTATCTGTCCATGAGGATACCCAGATTAAAGAAGTGACCTGACACAAAGGCAAACAGGCTGCAGAGTAAGGGGTAACATATTCTCTTACAAATCCTGAGAGAAGCAGGTCAGTCAGGCTCATCCAAAGCACATACACAGACTAAGAATCACAAGCAAATCACTGWACCGTAGGTGAACCACAGTAACTGATCACAAGTGTGGGAGAASTGAAGTAAAACATGTCTTCAGCATGTGTTAGCACACACAAACCATGGTAATCCATTCATCAGCTGGACTCCAACCAACAAATTCCTCCCCAGGATTTGAACTTTACAAGAGCCCAGCACTCCCAGCTTGTTTTACTAAAKTCAATCATCCTGAATACCTTAAGCATTACTGTCTTAGTAGTCAACGCCCTGTCCTCACTAATATATGATAACTGAAAGGTGCTGAAGGTATATACAAAAGTTTATTTCCAGACTGCGACTACAGAACTGACTGCTACAGAAAAGAATTTGTGCCTTGGAACTGTTTCCCAAATTCAGCAGATGACATACCTCTTTTCTAGATCTTTGATTTTCTCCCTCAGAGGTGCAACAGCCTAAAATAAAGGAAAAACATTTAATCTTTGAAGAATAAGACAAGATTCACATCACAAAACATGCACATAGGAAGTTGCCTCAGAGCAAAAATCACGGCAAACAGTCTCCTACGCAGAGAGGACACTCCAAGAAACTTATATTTTAAAGCCTCCTTTACATAAAAAAAAAAACCTTGAACCTTTTCCACCAAAAATCAAATCACCTGGAACAGTGTGAAATTAAATCCCTTATCTTACCATGGAAAACAAAATATCYCAAGGCTATGACTACCACAGTCTTGATAAGGACATCCAATGTTATGATTCCTATTTGGCAAAGTGAAGTCMTAAGTGACTTGTCTGAGGTTGTCAAAGGTAATCTATATCCAGCACAGCACATATTATGGACAGTAATTTAAACCGCAACTATTTAAATGGACAACAGATAAGCATACAGAGGATACAGAGGGCACAGACACAGAAAGAAGGCCATTAACTCCAGTGAAATGACCATAATTCTCTCAGAACACACTAAGCAAATTTGAAGCTACATCATGTTTAAATATCTAAATATGTTCTACATCATGTTTTGAGGTAAGAAAATATTCAAAGGAAATCTCTTAGAAAATATAGTTCACTTTCCTTCTGTCTGCATTTTGCTGCTTTAGAAGAGAGAATTGCTTAAGTTGGCATCAATTTCAGTTTATCACAGGACCCAAATTTCAAACAGTCCTGCTGAATTTCTACAAGAGTCCCTGAACACCTGTTTCTAAGTTTACAAAATCCTCATCACAAAATTTACCCTCTGGGGCTACACATAAATTGAAAGCTTCAGATGTTTKAACTGGTATTATGGAGAAACACAGCAGCAAGCACCCTTAATTTGTTTTATACAAATACTTMTGGTTAGAGCTAGATTATTCAGTTTATGAAGTTCCTGAATTAAGCTGMATATTCATGTTAAGAGAAAATAACATAGTATTGTCATTTATATGAARTATTTCATTATTCTGTGGAACGGCAAATAGTTCTTGAAACAGTTGTACTTAATCTGATGTTGTAAGATATTACACAAATATAGCTTTAAAAATAAGATCCAGAAATGCACAACTTCTCAGACCTTRCAGTAACTCTGATCAACACTTTGAATTTCAAGTATGTCACCATTCTTAAACAACTGGAATTTTCACAATGCTTGTTACAACACAGACCAGAATTTAAAGAAAAACAAAAACAAAAATCAACAAACCAAATGAAAAATCAGAGAGAAATGCAAAAGACAAACTAAGAATACAAGCTTTCCGTTGATTTTATGCAAGGACTTCYCYATTTAATACTTTGTTTTATTGTTATTMGACTGGAATGCTTAAAACACTTGGAGAAAGATCTGTTGCACACATTCCTTATATGCACACAACAAACTGAAGCTGAAATGGAAATTCAGAGGTATTGGTACAGAAGTTCAGAACCACTACTATGTTCAGTTTCTACTCCAGAAATTGYCAGACTTGTGCTTAAAGCATTGGCATGTACACCCTCTCCAACCACAAACACTGCTATCTTTGTTCATTAGTTAAGAACAAAACAAAGCAATTTTTGTGATTTGTAATGCACCTTATATATACTTCCCATTTTGTAAGGCAGTCAGAGGAAAGAATTTGTGYAGATCCTTTCAGTAACGAATAAAACAGTTCTTGGGAGGAGTCTACCATAATTTCTGCAGCAAACTCCTCAGCACATCTATCACCATCAAGAAAGATTTTAATGAAAATAAAGTAGAATCACATATGACCATTAGAAATTCCACTACAGAGAAAAACTGTTTAAAAACTTACGTTTGTACAGTATACAAATCCAATGCTTTGAATGGTCCTAGCAGAATTGAGAGTRATGAGGTAAAACTAAATATATCCCTTCAACATGAAATGAGTGAAATGGAGTCCTCAAGACAAAATAGATTACAAAATATATTACCAAACTAACCTCCTCTATTCTACTTTCCACCTTCTGATCCCCATTTTCTTGAAGAGACCTGTTGGCAAGAAAAGAAAAAAATAATCCATACCTAAGCAATAATTGCCCCACTGCACCTGCATCATGTTAAAACAGCATCCTGAAAGCATCTCGAGTTAATATTATTTCAAAGGCATACTTAGAACAAATTAAAGTGGATAGTCTAATTTCCAATGAAATCCATTAGTTTGGCAGAAACTGAACCAAGCCCACAGGAAAGAGAAGTAACAACAAAAATTACATTCATTTTACATAGAAAATTCACTTCATTTTAGAAAACTGTCTAATTACTGGTTTTGAGTGYAACTTTACTGTGCAAAGCCCCAAAATATCTTTTTGAGGGTCTCTGCTTACTGTATGTTGACAAAACATTCCCTGAATGATACAATGGTATCCATCAAAAAGAAAGAAGGGCAAATGTATCTCACTTTGAACTTTTCCAAACACTTGGGGAAAAAACCCAACTGTGCTAAACTGTGTCTTCAGCAAYCGCCTGATGGGCAATACTGACTTCTCACATAAATGTTACTCATTTGAAACAAGGCCAAGGATGAAGTATGTTGTGGTAACTTGTGAAAACTGAGTACTGTCTAAAAGGGTGGTGTCTTGCACAAATCTGTGTGGTCTACTTTAGCATCTGATTGAGTAAAGTGTCTCAGTTACATTCACTCTTGAGTAAACCTGCACAAGTGTGGAATATGTATTGTAAAATTCTGCCTCTTGTATCAAGGTTAAGCAATTTTCCTTACATTTCTGTAATTTTTTATTTTTTTTTCAATTAAACCTTCTGAAAGGGGAATTATTTCTCTCACAGTARTAAGTTTTTGCATACTTGAGCATTCATGCATATTCAACATAAAATGGAGTTCTTTCAAGYGAAAAACAGAGGTCCTTTACTTGGGACCTGAAATCACTACACCTAGGGAAACAGAAGATCCTTTGTTAAGCATATATATCTATATACGTATACACACACACCAGACTCTTAGAAGTTAAAGCAACGATTCCCTTCATAACCCTCTGTAAAACTCTCACTTTTTAAAAAGTTGGTTCAGTCTATTACTGAGACAAAGACCTTACTGACCAGATTCATTTGTATCTCTAAAGAATACTGTAAATTCCTACACTAGGATACACATACCCTGAATCACCTTTTCAAACCAAATTGTCATTTTTGCATTAGAGGCAAATAAAACCTCTGCAGCTAACATAGAAGGAATTTACTGTAGGGAAGCAATATTAAGATATCCYGGTGGATTTTGAAAATGTTTTCCCAAGCAACAGAAACTTACAAAAAACGCTGCAAACAACTGTGGAATAGATAGCCTCTCCTCTCTGCAGAGTGAGCAAGGAAAATTTGGAAAACCTCTCAGAATTTTAAAAGGTCCC
This sequence comes from Malurus melanocephalus, assembly GCF_030028575.1. Taxonomy (NCBI): domain Eukaryota; kingdom Metazoa; phylum Chordata; class Aves; order Passeriformes; family Maluridae; genus Malurus; species Malurus melanocephalus. Next base: position 1,685,357 of record NW_026623343.1, read on the forward strand.
CTCAGAAAGACTTCCTACTATTTTTTTAYTCACAAATCCTGGGACTCAAGTTCTGGCACTCTGCAGTTTATTTTTAATGAGCATTTCCTCCTTACAATCTTACTGGCTGAGGACCAACATCAAACCTTTMGAAATAATTTTCCCCCTCAATAGATCTAAAAAGGACATCTCAAATAAGAATTCAGATGCAGGCAGAAGAAGAATTTCTATGCACAGCTTATTTATAATAAACACCCTGGATCCCACACCGACCTGTCCTACTCAAACCCCTCTAGGGTTCTTGTCCTTCATTAAGAAATGCTCAGCTGCTCATGTAACAGCTGCTAAGCTGCAATAGTGTGGTGGTCATGATAACATGGTAATCTAAATGRTATCTCCATCTGCAAGTTGCCACAGCCCGGCAGCTGTCTGCCTRACAGCTGAGCACTCCTTGCATCAAGGATGGGAAACTCCAAGAGGAGTAGAGTGGACCACTTGGTATAGGAACAGGTCCCAGGGTAAGCTGTCCTGGGTGAATCAGAGCCCAGAGAAAATTCATTGTTTTTCTCATTTTGTCTCAAGATTTCCTTKCTATGTGCTGCTAAGAGTGGCATGGCAACAGAATACCAAAACCCTTTACTAGCAAAACAACATGATAAAATACTTTGTCCTCTACACACAATGACTTTGCTGTAGGGAACAAGCTGTCCCCATATTCTCTTCAATTTCTTTTGCAGCTGTGTATTCCTGGTAAATTGTCCTGGAGGACAAACTCACATGCAAACARAAATGTGAAAATCCGCACATTTTGCATACATAGTTTGTCTTTCCATTTCTAAAGGAAAAATTCTAGGGGACAAGGCAGAATTTTCTCCTTTTCAGCAGTTAAACCACCAGATCCTCTCCCAATTAACTGTGGAGGAAGAACCTCTCCAAAGCACATTTCTGATTCTAGGTATAGAAATATAATAATGGCAAGCAGTGAAGAATGTGCTGCCCTTCAATTTTTAATTTTAATTACTGAGATAGTCACATCTGTGCTGAGGAAAAGCAGAATCCAACCCTATGTAACTAGGCATGGCCAAAATCAGAAGACTAAGTGTGAGTAAAATCATGGRTGAGATCTACAACAAACATACAACCATTTTGAGACTCAACACTTTGAGTTTTAAATAAATGGTATCAGCTGCTTAGCAGGCACCCAAACAACAGTGTGAGCTGCTATTTTTCTTCCTATTTTATATATATTGATGGGAAASGTAAGTTAGTTTCCTTAAAGATAAGGACATTCAATACAAAAATAAATACCTTACCTCATATTGACAAAGTTGCCCCATACAGCTGGAAAATAAGAAGAGAGAAAACATTACAATGTCATATAACAGTACCTGAGGYCATCTTTTCCTGTTAGCATCAGAAGGTATTTAAGACAATATTAAGCATGTTAATCACAAATTATCAAAAGTTACATACACATCCCAAGTGTCTGAAACATAGATTTAGAGTATGGGCAGGATTCTGATGAGATTAGATGAGACTGCAAAAAAATGCRCAGGAATTATTTAAACTGTAATTTGTCAATGCACACAGATCAAATGAACCAGAACACTCAACTTGTTTATTAGGGATATGGGAAAAAACGACAAGAACAAGAAAGAAGCCCTGTAGACCTGAACCATACAAACTGGAAACTGCAGTGACAAAAGACTGGCCACTACTGGTGAGAGCTGAACCAGTCCAAAGAGGTGCCACAAGAGTCCTGCATTAAAGGTAGCACGTGCTTGTATGGTCATATGTCCTTTCTCTAAATACATATATATTGTGATGTAGACACAAAAGGTACCTAAGCAATATAGCTTAAAATGCCTCAGTAAGCAAACAAAACTTATTTATTGCTGTCTGTATGGAAAAAGTTTTATAGAAGATAAATCACAATATAAAATGAAAAACCAAAGATGTATCAGATGTTTTTAGGTTCACAAAAAGATCCAGCTGCTCAAAGTACTTTCTACTAGGAAAAAAACACTGATCAGGGTTTAGGTGATCATTGGAAGACTATCAGAACACTGACTTTCCTTTTAACTTTCAGTTAGGATGCAGAATGCAGTTTTAAGTGAAAAATGAGAAGTCATAAATCAGGCTACACAGACAAGGAAGATTTGACAACTTCACATCATCAAGATAAACAAAATTAACATGGAACAGTTATGTAAGGGACTCTGCAAAACAAGCAACACAGGAAATATACTCCAAATATCTCCAGAAAATCATTCTGGAGTTGCTCTTTAAGAGACAAAGCTCAAGCTAAGGATCCAAATTACACTGGGTCTTAAGAAGGAGTAGCCTATATGCAGTATTAACATAYATATATAGAAAGCTTCTGAAGTGTCCACAGATTCTGTAAGCTATGTTGCACGTCTCAAGTAGCAGCTAGTAAAGTATTTGGCCTACCTGCAGGCATTGCACATGCATTTCTATCATTATTACTCAACGAGCTCAAGCAGATGATGAGGTGTTACAGAAACAAACAAAACAAGSAGCTACAGTCATAGGCACCTCCCAGGCAGGAGGAGAAATGAAACAGTCCCAGAAAGGAGTAGGAAGGACAAAAATGAGGATTCAATAAAGTAGWCGTTCTAGACTTTAGGGGATGGAAAGCTACCGAACCATTTTTAAGAGCTCAGTAACTCAAAGTGTAACTCAAAGAGTAACTCAAAGGAATCCATGACAGACTATCAAACAAGGTGTAGGAGGGCCCTGTGGTTTCTGTGGTGATATCGTAAAACCTCCGGTCATCTTCTGAAGAAAAGACAGGGAAGCTTTACATTAGAACAAATGATRTATAAAATCCAACTGAATTTTTTTAAAACCCTAGATATTGAGTTAACTAGATCAAGTAAATTTAATGTGGGGGAAAAGGGATAGTGCTGACAACTGGTTATTTACCAGTATTTACAACAAGTTATTTACCCTCTGGCTAGGATTTTAGAATTATGTATGATAACCTTAATGGAAAACCACATTTTTTTCTTTCAGTGAATGATGACAATCTGGCAGTTACAGGTACAGTATTCTCCATTTAAACACAACTGAGTTATACTTACAATGAATTATTTTTCTGGGCTACAGAAACTCATACAAATAATATTGGTTGTTATGCAATGGCAAGAAGCATCTGGGTTTAGCTGGTGAAGTAGGAATTGATTAAAAAAACAGAAGAGTTGCCAGCTGCAACACAAATACCACCCTGCCAGTTTTGTTGCAAAGACAGCACAGCCACATTGCATACAACGAATGGCTTCCTAAAGAAAACATGTGACTTGTGTGTGTTTAGCGTCCACAGCAGGGAAGAGAAGCTCAAAAAGGCATTCACAGCCTTTCAGAAACACTGTGTTTGATATCCAAGTTCTGTAGGAGTACATGATCTTCCATTAAAAAAACTTATACAAAGCATATTTGTGTACCACTTTAAAAAAATGGCARGATTAACTCCACAAGAACTATCAAACAGAGGGATCTGAAGAACCCTGAGATCTCCCTCACTTCAACATACTGACTGCCCTCAGGATTCTGAATGCACAATTCTAAAAAGGATCTCTTTGGCCACTAGTGCTCACAAGAAGCTTACACCAAGTTTGAAGGGATCAGAGCTAAAATTTTTGTACAAGAGTGGAAATAAGGTTTGGTTGTTTTTCTTCCAAATATACAATGTTTATATAACGGGTTTACCCACCGGCAAAACCAGCAGCACAACTAAGGCTCACAGAGGATTTCCTTGCCCTAAAGGTTACACCAAGGCTAGTCTGACATTCAGGCAAGAAGCATACAGAGGTAAGTAGGSACAAATCTGCAAGCAGGACGATGCAAAATTACAAGCCTAAATTCAAGATGAAAATCCTTACAGGCATCATAAACCATTTCACAGGCTGACCAAGTTGAGGCACCAAAAGCTCCAAACATAGACAGTTAAAAAAATCTTCCACACCAGCAAGGTCATGAATCAGGAACTACACATAAACTGAGTTTCAAAAGCAYGAGACTCCTAATGGACCAAATTTGAGCAAACAGTAACATAACTCAGCTCACCTCACTTTAAAAGTCAGTTTTAAAAATTCAAGTCTAAAGCCAAAAGGTATTAATCCAGGATAACAGTCCTGTGCCGATTCTCGGACTGCAGAGATTTAACACCCTCACCCCCCACAGCCACACAGTACATCCCGTATGAGTAACTTCCTACTCACCCAACTAGAGAGCATTCATAAACATAGTATTCCTGCCATCTACTGAAACTCTGTGCAAGGAAGAATTCCTAATTCATYGGATTAGACAGAAGCATGACTTGTAACCTAGTAAGATACTCACCTACAAGAAAGAGACAGAGGTTCTGCTTATTCTTCCAAAGACTACTTGTAAATCTCACCCAGTGACTGATTAAGGTAATAGCAAATTGCCATTAGGGAAGTRATCAAAATATCTGGATTGGTGTAAAACACATTAAAGCCTGACTTAATGACTGTAAGAGAAGGAGACAAAATAGGACTACATCTGTCTGTTCTGAGATGTTTTTCCCCTTTGCATTCTTTTCACGAAACAATGAGGAAAACAATTTTTATTGTAGCATTTTTGCAAGAATTGCAAGTACCATGAAGATTGAAAACTACATTAGTCATTAATTATTCCCACAGACATTACACTTCAAATGGACAGCATCCAAAGAAGAACATGCCTTGAGTGAAGTGACAAAGTACCCTCTGAAAAAGCCTCTTTTAAAAAAAAGACAAGATTTGTTTCTTAATGCCCTAATCACAGTATTGTTATTAGAGAGATATTTACATTTTTCTGACTAAACATTAATCACTCAGGGCTTTTAGAAAATCCCAATCCTTTTTTTTTTTCTTCTTTCCCCAGCCTCTGAGATTAAGCTGTAACTATTTGGCAGGWACAACCTTACAGTAAAATTGTTGTAGATTTTCAAGACTTCCCAAACCTACCTGAAGTAATTTAGTCACACGAGTAAAGAACGTATTTTGGTGAGGTTTTTTTCTTCTTACTGAATATATTTACATTCCTGTAAATTTACAAGTTTCTTTAGTCTTTCTAGAGAAGCCCCTTTCTGAAATGATGCTGGATGCAGAGGAGTGCAATGACTAGGGTATCAGCAAAGGAATATTCCAGGAGCTATCCTTTGGATACAAACCAACCCTTCCTGCAATTTAAAAAAAAAAAAAAAAACAAAACCAAACCAAACAAAACAAACTACAAAATCTGTTAAATCACACTTGAAAAAGTACAGCAGAAACCCCAAACACTTTGCTGGGGTTTTGTTGAGCATCTACTATAAAATGGATACTTCCCTATAATAGTCAGAATTTTAACTCTGATCAGCTGCACTTCATAGCAGGCAAATGTTATCTTTCTAGATCCTCAGAACATAGGAACAGGATGTATGTTTTCATCTAAATGTCCTTTGAGACTGTCATCTACAATAACACTTTTAGTCCAGATTTCTATAAAACAGAGATTACTACACTGAGAGAACCTTGCATGCCATAATTCACTCATCCAGAATGGGCTGGGGAACCAGGCAAATAAGCCACAACCTTAAGGTGGGGAAAAAAACACAATTCTAAAAGAAGCCTGTACCTTTATGCCTCTTTTCTGGGTCTCTTTAAATGACATTAAAATCAAGCCATAGACTATCACAGGCCCTCAACAGCAATACACACTCAATCGAAAAATGTTAGTGACAACGCTAGTTTCAGCATCACATACATTTCGAAACAGATGTTTCAAGAAGCAAAACCATGATGTCCATAGAGATCCAACTGTACCAAAACCAGATGCAATCTCTTCCAAACCATTTTCTTTCCCAAATGCTTTCTCATTTGCATTTTCAGGACACTTCGTTAAAGAAACTTTTACACAAACTTTTTCTAAGTAGATTTAGCTGAAAGCTAATTTTTCCCTGTATCACCCTCCTTTCAGCTTCTGCTCCTCAGACTAGAAAGATTACAAGACGATGTTTGTTACAAATAGATTCCATTGTCAACAGAAACAGCAGGCAGGAATAATATGAATTGACATACAGTCAAACCTGAATTTCTAGAGCAAATTCGTAAGCTTCGAACATCCAAAGCAAATTGTTTCAGTCAAATTTTCCATTTCAGAAAGATGCAATGGCATTCAAAAGAGGGGGCTTGGTTTTTTTTTTTTTTTTTTTTTTTTTTTTTTTTTTTTTTTTTTTTTTTTTTTTTTTTTTTTTTTTTTTTGTTTTTTTGCTTGAATGACTCTCCAGAGTCATTCAGCAATTTCAGTCTCCTGGAAGAAATAAAGTTTTTATTTACAGATGAAAACCTGACAAAAAGGGAAAAGCATGCAAAGGGAAATATTAAAATGTTTTTTATCACAGCTGCACCRAAGTTTTAATCTAATTTATTTACATATTTAATAATGTAAAGAAAACAATTCTTCCCTTTAGGAAATTATTATTTCCCACACAACACCTYGAGGCTAAATTGGAGAAATATGAATTTGATGGACTACTCAACAGATGGCAGCTGGRTGTCTACATCCATGGCTCAGTGCCCAAAGGGAGATCAGTAGTAACTGGTGTCCCTCAGGGGAGTATATTGGGACAGTACTGCTCAGTATTTTTATTAATGGCACATAGTGATTGAGTGCATCCTCAGCAAGTCTGCACATGACACTGAGCTGGTAAGTGCACTAAGGGAAGAGATGCCATCCAGAGGGACAACGACAAGCTTAGGGAGTGGGCAAACATGAACCTCCTGAAGTTCAACAAGGTGAAGTGCAAGGTCCTGAACCCGGGTCAGGGCAAGTATCAGTACAGCTTKGGTTAAAAGTGGATTGAAAGCAGCCCTATCAAGGTCTGGGGGTACTGGTGGAAAAATTGGACATAAAATGGCAACAAGCACTTTCAGCTCAGAAAATAAATCACAYGCTGCGCTGCACCATAGGAAGTGAGCTTACCACATGTAGTAATGTGAYTCTCCCCCTCTACTCYACACTTAGGAGATCCACCTGCATATAGTTCTAGAGCTCCAAGGACAAGAAAGACATTGACCAGTCAGAGATGGTCCAGAGGGCCACAAAACACGGTCAGAAGGATGGACCTCTCTCTCTCGTATGAGAACAGGCTGAGAGAGCTGGGGTTGCTCAACCTGGTGAAAAGAAGGCTCTGAAAAGATCTTATTGTGGCSTTACTTAAAAGGGGCTTGTAAGAACTGTGAAGAGAAACTTTCTACCAAGGYGTGTAGTGACAGGACCCTTAAGAGGCAGTGGTGTTAGCCTGAAATAGAGTAGGTTTAAACCAGATATAAGGAAGGAAGCAATTCTTTACTATGAGAGTGGCAAGCCACTRGAACAAGTGCCCAGAAAARTTGTGGATGGCCCATACCTGGAGACAAGGTGAGRTTGGACAGGGCTCTAAGCAACTTCTTCTAGTGAAAGATGTCTCTGCCYGTGGCAGTGGAAGGCTGGACTAGATGATCTTTTAAAACATCCAACACAAACTATCCAACACAAACCATTCTACAATTTGGCCAATACATTTCAAACTGCCTTTTATAGTCTACATTCCATAAGAATAAAAAAACTCTCTCAATTGTATGCCATCTGTAATTCCAGCAGTATGTTAATTTGCTTTAGAAAATTATTTAACTGATGAGAGTATTTTGCAATATTAGTGGAGACAACAACATACAATTACTAATCAAAACTTTGTATTAAGAAATGTCACCTTCCTGAATGAAGTTTGTGATTATGCCTTTGGGGAACATACCTACACAGATTTCTGTATAGCAAATAGTTCTTCCTGTAGTATTTCCTGAACTGATGCCAAATTGTAGAATGGTTTTGTTGGATAGCTCAACAGTAAAGCTCCTGCCCCAAATCAAAGATAGCAGATAGGAACTGTAGCTTTTCCCATACGAGAAGTACCCTCAACACAAGGACAGAGGCTGCTAAGGGAAAGACGCTCTTTCTTTATCCTGGACAGCAGCCCCACCAATGTATGTCAACCCTTCAGATAGGCATCAACCAGCAAAACAAAGGCAACACAATCACCAGGAAATTTCTCTACCCTCTCTTAAGAACAAACACTTAAAGCTTGGCAAACCAATACCCTCCTACAGCTGTGAGATATAACATTATGCAAATTTTCTTTCTTTACAAGAGTTAATGGAGCTTCATACTGGATGGGAAAGTAGCCAAGGATACTTTTTCTTACATTTAATTAGCATCATCACTTTATGACTGAATTTTGTTCTTAGTTTCCCAGATGGAAAATTCTCTTAAAATTTTCTATGAAGTTTTCTTTCCAGTTCTCTGTTAACTGTTTCTACTCCTCCCTGTCTCATATTTTCAACGTATCATTCTTTATCACTGCTCCTCCACTGACCCATCTGTTGACTGCTGAGATTGGTCTCAGTGCTGACCATTGGACAGTCCATTTCGATGGTCAGCACTGTAACTAACTCACTTTTCCCAGCTGCCTTTCACAAATCCCCTCAGATAAATTGGTGCAATAACCCCCATCTCTCCTTCTCTATGGCCCATAAATGAAATGCTGAAAACTACCAGTTTCAACCAAATTCTGCTTTGGTCAACAAACCTTAGATAAAAGAAATAAGCCATATAAATGTCAGGCAAATATTCCCCTTTGCAAAAAACAGAGGGTAAAGAAGGYAAAAGCTCTAAAAGTGTTCGTCCTTGAGTAGAACGATGACGGTGCTGTCTCCTGCACATACCGCAGAAGAGACAAATAGTAAGTGGAGATAAAAGATAGAAGACAAATATTAAATGGAGATAAGACAGGAACTGTTACATTAATTTCTGCAGGATGCCAAAAATTATTTTAAAACATCATGGATAGCAAAGCATAGTCAGRGGCCATCTATTCCTGACAAACAACTGAATCGTGAACAAATTTGCATAAGCTACCTGAGAACAGCTAGTTGGAAGCCTGATGAGCAGGGAACTGGAAGCTGTTACAACCGTGAACTTGAGAGTGAACTTATTTACCTAAACCCACAAAAGAAAGGCAGCTCTGCAAATACTYTGGGTTTGATTTTTTTTTTTAGTGGGGAGTCCATGCATGCTGACACAAAAAGCAAGCAAACCTGATGTGACATACAACCATTTCTAACTCTTCCATAGCCAGTCAATCCTGACATCTAGTTATAAAATGGCTGGGGAAGGAAAGTTTCTGATTTTGAGTAACACTGAGACAGATAGCCTGAAGCAATAGGACAGGATCAACTTGATAACTGTTTTTCTATTATGAAAAGTGGAAGTAAAACCTTATCAAAACAAAACATTAAGTAGCATTTAATCTCTCACATATTTTGAACATATGCAAGACAAGTAACATGTGAGGAGCTGTTAAGATTTAAACTGAAAAGCTCATCACACCTTGATATTTTGAGAMCACTGCATTCCTCCTAGCTGATGGAAATCTGACAAAAGCAAATGGCTAATCTTGTAAAACAAAGGATAACAACCATGGGAAACTAACRATGCTGTGAAAAGTCAAGCCACTATTCTACAGGATGTACTTCCCTCACATTACTCTGACATTTCATTTTTAAGTTGTTCTCGTAGCTGTGCTACAATTTAACTTATAAAGGAAATGAGGTCTTAAGCTTGGATCTCATGACAGCACCCTACTACTCCATTTTCCCTTTGGAAAAYGAACAAGGCTACTGATATACATTCTGAGAACCATTTGATCTACAAATAAATAAAGATAACTGTTCTACTTTACCAGAATCAGAGCTCTTAACTTTTTCATTAAGAACATGCAACTGCCCTGTCATACCAAGGCATCAGCAGATTATTTACAGTAGCATCAAGATTAAAGCAAACCATACAGATTGATGAACTCTGCTCTTTAAATCCTGGCTACAAGATTTTAAGTGTATTTCCAACAAGTTAAATAAGGTCCTGATTCTGCAAAAACAGTACCAGTGAAGCATGGTAGCATGCTCATATAAAACTAAATAAACATTTAAAATTTCCAAGAGAGTGAATTTAAGGTGTCTATGTATTGACATGCCAACACATAAACAGGTTGAATTTTTAAAAACAAAAGAAAACTCCTAGCCTGTATATGTTACTCATATTGTGGCGACACTGAAGCTTTTYAACATTGTCGATTTAACAGACTGCTCTTTTATGATCTGTCTACATTTCTCATTATCGACAACAAAAATCAATTAAACCCACTTCACCTCTGTTTATAACCACYTCATGTACTGAAGCTGTGGTTTCAGAACAGCTTCAAGATGATGTAAGGGGTGCCCATGACTGAAAGAATTTGTTTCAGTCCACCTCCACATGCCACTCCATCCCACTTTGGTTAGCATTAGCACTCCTGCACTATTTTGCTGGGGGTTAAGTCAGAGTAGAAGTTGAAGACTTTGTTCCTTTAAAAGGGCAATGCAAATTCAACCTCTGGGCAAGGTTTCCCACTATATGTAGCACAGCACAGCCATGCAATGTTCACAGAAGACAGCACTGAAGGTGAGTCAACTAAGCTAATTATGAACAGTATTTTTAAAAAATAAATTGAGTAGCAGTCTGACATATTACAGAGTGATTCAGACAGCTTGCTAGCTGCAGTATCTCCAAATTCATCACTTGGGCAATGGGGAACAAACTCACCCATTTCACCCAGGGCCTTCAGAAAAGGTAAAGGTAAAYGTTAAACTCTATTCACTTCATTCTCCCAAGGAACAGTTGCTGAAGTTATAACAGCCTTTAATTGCCTGCTTCATAGAAATGCTCCTTTTGATTTCTTTTTTTTTTTACATATAAACCATGCATAGAGCATTGTTTCAAGTGAATGCTTTAAAAAATTTATATAAATTAGATTTACCGAAATGAGGTGTCAAATACTACCTTAATTCAAATTTAAATCCTAAGGATCYTTCTGGCTCTAAAGTGCTACTAGTGAAACCAGTGAAGTCCATAGAAAGAGATATAGGGATCTTTAATATGACCCTGATTGTGTACTTCATGTCASGGTGGTACTTCAACCAACATAAACAAGACTCCTTAGGAGAGACACTAACTGCAGACCTGAAAAGCACATGATGGTAATGCTGCCAACAGCACTGCCAGCTTCCCATTTTACCACTGTGCACCACCACCTCAAGCTGGGCGAAAACAGCTGTCAAATACCCACAACTGTCAAATGGCTATAAAACAAAAGGCCGATCTCAGTCCAGACCAGTTCCTTTGTCTGGTGCACAACACAGGAATTYCACTGTATGATGTGGAGCTGAGATACCCAAGACAGCTCAGCCATGACCGCCTTGTGTGAAACTACCAAGAGAGCCAMTCAATGACTATTAAGAGTGAAATAGGTCACAGCTTTTCAACTGTCTCCAAAAAATTCTTCCTCTAGTTTTCAAACCTACGCAGAGATGTTCTCGAGGCACTTTTGTAACAAATTTGCCTTCAAAGGCAAAAGATTTCTATGAAGATATTTTTCTAAGTGATACTCCCAAAACATTCACTCAGGGTTTCACACACAGGCTGACAAAATTCCACTATTAAACAAGTCCTATCCTCTWGCTCACAAAAAAACTAATGTACTTGCAAACTATTTCATTCCCGGTAAAATGTGCTCTAAGCCTGAATGCCCATGCCCTGATACTGAATGGAAATCCATGGAAAGGAGGCACGCAGCCTAAAAACACTTAGTCATTTGGAGAGTACTTCAGAAATAAGGAATGTAAGAAGTGCCAGCACATACACCTACACCAGCAGCTTAGTTTTCCAAGATTCTCTGCTATTTCAGTWGGGCATTATCTGACTGCAAGCAGAGCATAGTGATGATTCAGTAACATTGTGAGGAGTACCCTTTTAGGATAGGTGAACGGGATCATAAATAATCACTTCTGTAGAAAAGCAAACAAAAAATATTCTCTCTAGAATATGACAGACCAGTGGCCTCTGCTACCATACCATACTATGTACCTGACACCTAGGGATTCCACTACTTTTGATCTCTAGTCAAGAGATCAAAAGCCAGAACATTAGATTTGTGAAAAACACATTCCCATCAGACAGAAACTTACTCCCTTATCAAGCCACTTTTTGGCCACACTGACCTGCAGTCTTTCTCCTCCTCCACCTTTTTTTCTGAATTCCAAAGAGCAAGTAGTCAGAAGACTTCACCTGAAGGCTAACTTCTATACATAAAGCTAGAAAACAAACACCAACTACTGTCCACAGAATACAATCAATAGCTACGTCCCAAAGACCATGTCAACTGCCACTCAAACCCAGTATTTTCACAGCAGCCTATTAACTTTCGTTTTGAGAACTATAATTTTTAGCTTGATAAGTTTCAAAATAAGAACAGATATTAAGCTGTCAGGATGCAAGGGACCTGAAGTCACTCGGACAAACAAACTATCCTGAAAGTCAGAGCTGGAATGTAACTTCAATAGTAAAAGCGGTCCAGTAAACAGAGTAACGTATGGTAATAAGGGAAATGCTGTGTTTCTGTGGTAGGAAACACCACCCTTCTGACAAAATCACTCGTGYTGTACCTCTCCACGTTCCCAAATCCAAAGGGAAGATCCTAAATATAATGCGCACACTCACCCTCAAAGCTAGCTCACCTGTATGTGCTTTCAAGCATTGGAGAATACTTGCTCCCTAGCTAAGGTGACACGGCATCGTGCCATCTACACAGAATATACCTAAGTCTGAAAACAGAACAGGCTAAAATAAAATAAACTAAAAATGCAACAGAAAAAAACAAGAAAGGGAAGAGAAGTGCCAGGAAACCGTTTTAAATTAATTTTCAATCTGACTCACTCTCAGTAACCGAAGTCATAAACATCCTCGTCACTGGCTATTCTAAGATTTTCTCAAGTACCTCTGTGCCTCTCTCCCGGCTCTTAAGACTCCAGCTACGCGCTGAGTTAATAAACAAACATTTATTTAGCCCCCAAAGGACTTGGGAGGATTTTACAAAAACCAGACACGAGGCCTACCCAAGAAAAACTTCCCCAGGGCTGCTGAGCGCTACCAGGTCGCGATCGGGGTGGACAAAGCGCGGTCTGAGGAAAGAGCGGCTGCGGAAATACTCCCTGAGCCACGTTCCGCTCGTCCCGCTCGCGTCGCTCCCCGCTCAAGCCCTCGGGACSGGGCAGCGGAGCGACGACTGCCGGGGACGCCACACTCGGGAAACTCGGGCAGGGCAGAGAAAGGGGGACCCCTCAGTCCCGCTGCCCAGAGCCGCGGGGATCCCCTGCCCCACCGGGGGCCGGAGCAGCCACGCTGCGGCACCCTCGCAACGGGACAACGCAACGAGGTGCGGGAGGTGCCGCCGCCACCTCTTCCTCTTCCTCCTCCTCTCCCCCACAGCGGGCGGAGGGCACGGGGGACACCGTGCCAGCGGGCAATGAATGGCCGGGCCAGACCCGCCCCCACCCCCGCTCACTCACAGGCGACGTAGGCGACGAAGGCGAGCCCCATGAGCAGCTTCATCCTCCTGCGGTTGATGGCGGTCAGCAGGCGCAGCAGCGGCCCCTTGCTCACCATGCCCCGCGGCAGCGGCACGCAGAGCGCCGGGCACGGCCGCGGCCACCCACGGCTCCGCTCGGCCC
>NW_026623343.1:1699101-1719182 GCF_030028575.1 Malurus melanocephalus
CGCCCGCTCCCGCGCCCGCCCCTTCCCGCCCCCGCCATGGACGCGGCCGGAGCGGTGTGGGCGCATGCGCGCGTTCCCTCATAGCGAGCGGCTCGCTGCGGGCCGCTTGGTGTCTACAGTGTTCGCTTCCCGCCGAGTGTACCCGGGGCAAAGGAGCGCGCCCGCCGCCTCCCTGTGGCTCTGGTCTGCTCTGTTAGGGTATTTCAGTGCAGGGCGGGCATGGTCACCTGTCGCCTCCCAGTGTGATGGTCCTGGGGTGGTGACCTGCTGGGATAAACAGGCAGACGTGGGCACATACAATACACAATACGGGTGTGGTGCTGTCGCCTTGTGTCTGATCTTTTGAAAGCACCATTTCCTCGTCCCAAGTGTGCTTTCTATATCTGCATGGGAACAAGAACCACCTGGGTGCAATTCTGCAGAATCACAGAATACTCTTTAGTTGGAGCAGACCCTCAAGGACAATGAAGTCTGACTCTTGACCCCGCACAGAACAGCCCCAAGTATTACATTATGTGCTTGAGAGCATAGTCCAARTGCTTCTGTCAGGCTTCRTGCGGTGACCACTTCCCTGGGGAGYCTGATCCAGTGCTTGACCAGCCTCTCTGGGTGAAGAACCTTTTTCTGATRTGCAACCTAAACCTCCCTGGACATAACTTCAGGGCTCTGTCATCGGTTGCCAGAGAAGGGAGTTCAGTGTGTGCCCCTCCACCTTGTAAAGTTGTACACTGTGATGAGACATCCCTTCAAGATGCACTAGAACCCTGTTTGAGCAGGAGGTTGAACCAGTTGGTGCCTTCCAACCTTACCCTTTCGTGGTACTGTAAATGAAAAATGTGAGGATGCCCCCTTCTCCCCCCTACCTGTGCCAAGTAGTAGCTCATGAATTTGCCTCTGTTCAGGATAACAAGATTGCAGTTGTTTTAAAAGAGCTTACATTTTTTACTACAACTTCTATGTGAAGTCCTTGAGGCCTGTTGCAAATTGCAGATTGATATTTGCCTGGAACTGTAGAGACCTTCCATATGTGTCAAAACATGTTCTCCTGCCAGCGTTTTTTTAATCTGAAATCTCCCTCCACAACCTGACCTTCCCCTTGAGYAGTATGGCCTCCACACAGCTTGTAAGGGATATTCTTTCTCGCTCTTGGCTTCCACAGGAGAAGACTGCAAGGAAAAGTGCTCTTGAATGAAATTCTTTTAAGTGTAGAAATGCAGCTTGTTTACACCAAGAAACTATGACCTCAGTCAAACAGAGGCTCACGCAGTTAACAAGAGTTAACCCCTTCTTCTTTCAAGGAGTAAAGCCAGTGAAATAAATGTGTGAGTGTCAGAAGGGTAAGTGCAGTAAGGTGCTGTGCAGAGTGATTAAGAGTGTGTCCCCCCCACACGACCAACAGAAGAAAAGGGACTTTTTCAGGAAGCCTTGAGAACTGAGATTTCCTGACTCCTAACTCTGGGCTCTGATTATAAGGCCACTCCTTTCCTCTTGATTTTTGTTTCCTTTGATTAGT
The DNA here is from genome assembly GCF_030028575.1 of Malurus melanocephalus. NCBI lineage: Eukaryota > Metazoa > Chordata > Aves > Passeriformes > Maluridae > Malurus > Malurus melanocephalus. The sequence goes on from NW_026623343.1 coordinate 1,700,615, forward strand.
GTTTGCCATACCTAACTTGCAAGTTAATTCCGCTGCTTCTAGCTGCATGGAGTAAAGGGAATAACATATCATTTAAAACATAATCTAGTTCCAAATTMATCTTGCATGGTAATCTCTCAAAAATTAGCGGAGTTTTATACCACAGTACATTTGGCCATCAAATGTATGATGCTGAGCAATGCTCTCAGCTGAGCAATGCTGCTGTAGAGCTATAGAAWGTTCCAGATATATCCATGTGCACAATACCAAATCCACAAGCCTTTAGGGGTACCTAAGATGCTTTTAACAGTTRCCCTGCCCTAAACTGGACTGCGCAGTCTGTGACTCAATCACGCTGCCTGCATACGGCACCCTGCTTGGCACCTCACTCAGTCTTCAGGCAGTTTTGCTGCAGAAACATGTTAAGACAGTGAATATTGGAAAAGGAGAGCRAAGGAGCAGGATGCATTATGGAACTTCATGGTGGGGGAGACTCGAACTTCATGGGAGGCAGGCTGACCATGCTCTCTGCAGAGCCAGCTATGTCATGTGTGACACCAGAGCCAGCTGTATCTATGTCGTTCTGCAAGGGTCTAACTAAACAGGATGTGTCTAACTTGACTGCAGGGGAGTGACTGTAAGTCTGTCCCATCTCAACCATGACTATGCACATATACCTTGTAAGTACTATAAATTTCTCCAGACCTATGATAGCCAGCAGCAGGGACACTTGTTTCAGGATACAGCTGGTCACATTCACAACTTGTGCCATGGACTGACACCAATAGCAGAGGTTCTGGTATGTAGTGGCTGCTAAATGTGCCAAGAGAAAGCCARGGATGATACAGTTTTGAGTGCAGAGTCTTAGTGTGCTGTAAATCAGGAAGCAGGCATCCATCTGCCTTCAGGTCATCATTATCTTAGGCTGATCAGGTGACATCAGCTAATGGCAATCTTCACTGAGATGTTTTGCAGGCAGTACACCCTGTCTCCCATATTGCAGTTTTCAACCTTAGTTCTCAGAGTGATTTATGAGAGCATTTTTGTGGTTTTTTTTTTTTTATTCACTAAATCACAGCCTGTAACACAATGGGGGTATTTAAATGATGGATTTTTAAAATAAATTTTTGTAATGATTAAAAATATGAATGTGCAGTTATATCTACCTGAACAACCGGTATGCGTTTAGGATTCACAGCACCCATGCAATGTACTTTTCCTTGATAACAGATCAAAACTATGCAATTACCCAGCTGTTGTTCCAGAATCAGAGGAAAAAAAAGCCCACCAAACCAATTGCTACAATTTGCATAATTTTCACATGATGCTGCATGAGGGAGACTCTTCTACCATGTGGAAATACCAGGAAAATCTTGGCTATGATGTGGGGGACATAAGGGGACCCTGGGCACTGAGACCTGAGCAGATAACAAAATGAGTTACAAAGCTCTGAAAAAAAAAGAAAAAAATAGAAACAAGCCATTATCACCACACTGCTATGATCTCTCGTAACTTTGGTCTCTTAAGTTTGAAAGCTCAGTGTCGTCATGAATATAGCACAGATCTTTTTGCTCAGCTACTTATTGCTTCCTCACCATTCAGCTGCATAGCTAGTGATGCTTACCTGGAAAAAAATGTTCTGGTATGCTTATCCTCCTCTAAAAAGAAATGATTCTGTGGAGTTACACTGCCCAGGCACTCCAACTCAGACATACAAAGGCAAGATAATCTTGAAAAACTAGTGGCATTCATGCRTGCACAGTTTTTAAAAACATGATTTGAAAAAAAAAAAAGGTTGGAATGTGATTCTTTGCTTTGATTAGTTCTGCTTTTAGCAACAGATCATAGTGGGGAAGGGAACTCAGAAAAAACGAGTTAAAACTAGCAGTGTTTCTTTTCAGGGAAGGTTAGAAGTTTGAGGGTTGGTGTGGTTTTTATAAAGCTAATGAAAAGAAAACATGCAGTTCTGGAAAGAGAGTGATTTCTTTTAATATTAACATCTCTTAAGGAAAAGAAAGCTGCTAAGTGCTTCAGACAGTTATTATTTATTATTTGGATGGTAATAAACAGTTTCAAATACATCTGGAGCACAATAGTTCTAAGCAGAATTGAGACAATTCCAGCCATTGAAAACATACAAATTAAGAGACAGATCATCTAGTATGCAAGCAAACAAGTGTCAAAACCTAATATGAAAATGACTACTTAAATACGTATTTGCAGAAATTGGGTGAATCATTTAATGGTTTAGACAGTTATTTGCAAAGAATAAATTATAACATATAAGGAATTAATTCCATTTCAAACTACAGTGAAGCCTGTCTATTTTGTTAAGTAGTTTTGTTCATGTGGGAGTAGTCCCAGTATTTCATTCTGTAAAAGTTGAGGCTCTTTCTTTACATCAAGCATATAGAAACCCAAGACACAACACTACTCAGAAAAGTTGCTTCAGGCTCCAGGCTTGAAACTGATATACTCAATAAAAGAAAATAAATTAAGCAACATTCCTAAATTGATTGGTAGCATTACCTACAAAAAGTACTTGTTCTTCATGATGCATTATTCCCCTGAGTTAACTGGAGGCAGCCCTGTCCATTTTCAAAGCTGGAAAAAGATCTTGGGCTGCTCTGTCTATTCTGAAAGTGCAGATGGCCACATGCAAGATCCTTTAGTAATTGGGTCAGAACAAAATAGCAGAAATAGTGGCTGAATTAGGGATCATAAAAACTTGTGAGCATTTAAAACCACTGTTCCTCAAGATTCTTTTTATCACCCATCAAAGAAGCTAGTTTATTGGGCTGGGTCAGCAATTTRCTCATTCACTGCAGTTTTATTTTTCATAATTTCACAAGCCCTTTGGAACTTTCTAATTGGTATCGCTCTGCCCTAGAGCACTTTGGAAGTAATGACTTTGAATGCATCCTTTTTGAGTTGTATTCAGTCCAGTTCAAGATGGAATTAGTACCAAAGAAGCCCATGACTTCCTCTAATGGTATACAGCAGTCAAATCTGTATGCTCCTGTTAACCTTTATGTCACTGGCCCAGAAAGTCAACAAAAAGAAACCTACGTTGGTGGGGGGCTAGGGATGTATATGCATGTAATATGCTTGTGATTGTAGTGGCTGAGAACTGCTCTTTGTTAAGAAAAGCCACTTGGGGTTTTGTTAAGAAAAGCCACATGGGTGCTGGAAGTCTGTGCTGGCCACTGCAGCATTAGGAACAGGGAAAATGTTTTTTGTTCTGCATCTTTACCTACAGTAGTACTAGCTGGATGGGACTTTACCCATGTTAGTGGTGTGCTTCATAAAAGGTCTGCCTCTCCTTTTTTCACTCAAGTCTTAGGCAGATTACTTACAAGCCACCTCTGTGATAGTCTTTCTGTGTTACAGAAATGTGAAGATTATGATCTTAATTGGGAATAAAAGACTGATGCTAGGTAACTGAAAAGGCAGGACTGCAACACGCTGAAGAGTACATCTGCTCTGCAGTCTAGATATACCTATCAGTGTTTTCTCCTCTGATGCAAGGAAAGTCTTAGGGTAATTTCTCTCATGCTGTCAATAAAATAGAAAACAAGATCATTAAAAGTGTTCAAGAACTTACATCATTGCATTTATAGAAAGACATTATTGAGAAGTGTCTGTATCACAGKGTCGCTGAATTGTATTTGGAGTGCAGAGTCCTACTGACGTTTGATATTATTGCTCCTTCACAAATTTCCCTACTGTAGTCTCAGAGAAGTTAGATGGATGACAGAAAGAACACGTACACTCTCACATTGCTGGAAATGTAGCCGAGAGCATTATTAMATTTATGTAGTCTGTTACTATGACAGTCTTCCCCTTATGAAGAGGGATCTAGGATAGCTGCAAAGCAAAGAGCACCATGTATCAGGCTCATCTGAGTGTTGGGGCAAAGTGTATCCTCAGCATATTTGCAGATGACACCAAACTGGGAGAAGAGGCTGATATGCCAGAAGGCTGTACTGCCATCCAGGGAAACCTTGACAGGCTGCAGAAATAGCTGAAAGGTGCCTTGCAAAGTTCAACAAGGAGAAGCGCAAAGCCCTGCACCTTGGGTGGAACAGCATGAGACAACAGTGCAGGCTGGGGGACAAACCAGCTGGAGGTCCTGGTACACACCASGAGTTAGCCATGAACCATTGTGGGTAAGAAGGCTAATGGTGTCTTGGACTGCATTAGAAGGTTACAGGAGGAGGTTGGAAATCTCCATCTCTGGAGATAATCGAAAGCCATCTGGACATTGACCTAGGCAAYTGGCTGTAGGTAGCCCTGCTTGAGCAGGATTGGACCAAATGGCCTCCACAAGTGTCTTCCAACCGCAAACATTTTGTGATTTAGTGTTTACAAAGCAAACAAGATTACAGATCCACATATTTTACTTAGATGTGGGCTTTTGTTCTTTTCTAGTATCCTGCTGAATAGATACAAAACCAGTGAGTGCCTACCTTCATATAAATTAGCTTTAGTTGTCTCAGTAGAAGTGTTCCAGTGAGTAAGGACAGTAAAGAACAGCCTTGTATATAAACTTATTCTTGTTTGCAATTACAGGCTTTAGAATTATAGCCTATGGTCAAAGTAATTTACGGTATCAAATTTCTGTTTTCAAGTAAGGAGGATTAGGAATTTCCAAATAGGTTTTCCAGTAGCTAATGAGATTTAACCAAGCAAATTTTCATTGCTGYCTTCCAAAGTTAAATGATGGTCTTACATAAACAGTAAATTCCCCCAGTGAATACCAGTTAAATGAATTTGGAAATTGYTTTGCAGCCCAACAATCAACCAAACCTAGCAAAAGAACCTTTGCATTTTCTTGTTATACAGAGAATAAATTCACTGCTGGTGAAAGCAATATCCCATACATTTCCAAATAATCGAAAAGCAATGTGAACTTTTGAGTATGAAACTTATTCATAGAAAAAATGGTAATTCTTATGTGCACAGCTTGTGTCTCTCATTGGCCCTGAAGATTTATTGCAGCAGTGATTACAAAAAACAACCAGCAAAAGACAGCAAAGGTATAATGTATACAACATTTGCGTTATTAAATCAAAAATAATTATCAGAAATTTATCTTTCCATGTTATGCCAAGGGTTCCATTGGAAGGTTTTATAAATTAGCAAGTTTATATTTATCATGGACTACACATTTAAGTTGATTAGGCCAGACCTGGACTAAGCATATGACCTTAGTGGTTCATGCAACCTTCTGCTTTAGCTATGGAAACCATACTRTGAGGTGAATTGTGAATTGAGGAAGGAATGCAGTGAAGGCAAGGCTGGACCATACACCTGCACTACACTTGGGATGTATTCCTAGGTCCTGAAGAGTCAGTGTGTGGACTTTGTTGAAGCATTCTGCAAAAGCATCTGGAAAAAAAAAAATATTGTCAGATTTACATTTGAAGTCTGGGGCAGACTGTAGATCAAAAAGATTTGGAAACCTTTTTTCTATGCACACTTGATAGGCTGACTAGGTAGGAAGAGGATCTYAAACTCTAGTGCATATTGAAAGGAAAATCATGTTGAATCTAGTTATTGGTAATTTCAACAAATTCATGGCTCAGGAAATATCTGCTGTATGTACAAAAGCATTTTGTATATTCCTAATTGCACTGGATTCACTTCCAGATCATACAAATGTACCTGCATAAATTATGTTGGAAAATTACTCCCTTGCCAAGATAACTTAAGCTAGTAATCTGAAAAGAATCAGGCAGTATCAGTAAGAYGAGCTGTAGATTTTGCCCTAATGTCTGTGCTGATCATGGCTGTGTTTTTTTTTAGCCTGGGTACATACATGCCTGTATAAATGTGTATACACATTCCTATGTYTCTTTATGTCTCACTCCCTGCTCTTCTGTCTCTCTGGTCCCTCGGTAATTTTTTAACCCCCAGATTGTTTCATCTGAAATAGAATAGGTCTTAGAGATGTTAATTTCCCCATATGTTTATTTGTGGTTGGCAGATGGGAAGTATATAGGTTATGCTTAAATCTTGTTAAGTAGCAAAAAGTCTGTGCAGGAAGAAGACATACGAACACTTTGACCATGAGAGTTTCAGTCAGAGCTCACAATTTGTTAGATGTTAAACAATTCAACCACAAAACACAAATCCTTTGGAGAATATGGTTAATTAGTTTTCCTGCTCCTGGAGTTACTAATCCTTGTAGCAAAACTTAGGAGCAAAGCCCACAGAGACAACTTCCTGGGAGAAATGAATGAGCCCCCAGAAGAAGAGAAATCTACAGAACATAGAAAGTACTAGGGAAAGAGGGGAAGGARAAGAAAGTAGTCTGTTGAAATTCTRCCCAAAAATCTTGAAAWAAAAACTTTAATTACTGATGTTTCTCCCAATAGTTTTGAGAACAATGCCAGATGATAACAATCTAAAGTAGATTTCTGATCCTTTTTTTCCACCCCATACCCAATGCTCCATGGCTCTACAAAAAGAAGAGATTGTTTGTGTGAGAAGTGTGAAGGGTGTCACCCATATGAATGGCACTTGGGTGCCTTGGCTCAGCCCACCCACTCACTCCCAAAATGACCTTGACTGTAGAGACTCCAATTACTCATTCATGTCATGCAGCYTCCATTTGTAAATCCAGCCAACTGGAGAGCAAGTGCAAGTAAAACCAGTTTTGTGTTCCATCTGTCAGGCCATTCATTTGTCTTCTATACAGTTTTCACATATCAATGGACAGTGCAAAAGAAAATGCATTTGAAGGCCTTGTTTTCCATTTTCATTTTTTGAAGAAAATGATCATACTGAAATACCACATCAACGAGCTTTGTCTAGAAATTAGTGTGCTCTTCTTCAGAAATTCCAGCAAGACATTCCTGACTACCTTTWTAATTTATTTCAATGTTTACAGCCAAATAGACTTATGGTTTATAGCACCTAAATTAATCTTGTGAGACTATAAAGTCTGGAATAGAGGTGCCACCCCTCACTTTTTTCTAGCTTTAGTAAAGGCTTTACTTCTACAGTTATGGGATGAGGTACTCTGTGTRGTTGCTGAATGAAATAGCTATGCCTGAACAAAAATTTATTGAAACCCTAGCTATTATTAAAGACCTCTGAGGCCCTTCAATATGGTCATTGGGAAATAGTTACAGTTTATTACTGGAGCAAAGAAACCTCTCTTTTTAGCTGGAGTTGCTGTCTATATTGCACCCTTCAATTAAATAAGATGCTGTCTGTAGGACTATTGTCCTCACTGGGAACTGAAGTACTTAGTACCGAATTCCTGTTGTTGTTCTGTTTTCATCTCAGACTGCACATAAAAGCATCATTAGAGTGCAACAGCTGTTACAACAGCACAAAAATATTTCAGGTCCCCAGCTTTCATATGCCATCTAGTGTGTCCTACTGACAGTCTTGATGACTCCTATGGGTTGAAATGCTCACAACTCCCCCTGAAGAGTGGCCAACTGCTGGTGCAGAGAACACCACAGTCAAAGAGTAGGGAATGGCAACAGTCCAGGGACATGAACACCTGACATAAATGTTCATCTTCCCTACATAAAGCTAAACTAAGATATTGGACAAAGTAAGTGAAAATGAAGACGCTTYGTGTAGAGGGGTGCAGAGCTGGTGTGGTGTTGTGTGTTAACTACAGGAGATAGATCAGCCCCATGCAGCTGCTTGCTCACTGCCCTCCCATCCTCCCTACTGCTGCCTGTAGGAATGGGGGAGAACTAGAAAGAAAAAATGGGAAAATTTGTAGATTGAGATAAAAAATATTCTAATAGGCAAAGCAAAAGATGTGCATAAGCAAAGCAAAATAAGGAATTMATTCAACACTTCCCTGGTCAGGCAGGTGTTCAGCCGTCTCCAGGACACTCAGGCTCCATCACACTAGTGGCAACTTGTGAAGATGAATGYCATAACTCCAAATATTCCTTCTTTCCCCTTTCCCCTCCATTTTTTATATCTGAGAAAAACATCATATGGTCTGGGGTATCCCTTTGGTCAGCTAGGGTCAGTTGTCCCAGCTGTRTCCTGTCCCAATTCCTTGTATTCTCCCATCCCCCTCACTGATGGGGTAGGGTGAGATCCAGAAAAGGCCTTGATACTGTGCAAGCCCTGTCACCAATAGCTAAAGTACCCCTGAATTATCAATATTCTTTTGGTCACAGCACCGTATGAACTACTATGAAGAAAATTTATTCTGTGCCAGCCCAAACCAGTACACATGTGCATGAAGAAAAGGAAAGGTGCAGGATGTTGATTGGGTTTGTAGCATAAGCATCATGGCCTAGTGTGTTCCATGATGTCTGTAGATGGACTGAGAGAAAGGGRCTGCAAAGGCATGCACTGTGGTCTTGAGTGAAGCTTTCCAGCTGGRGTTTGTACACAGACATGGTTAGAACATCTGTCTGTTGGTTCACTTGGCCTGGAAACTCAGAAGGTCATTAAAACTCATTAATTGAATAGGAAAAATGCAGGCTGAAAGAAGGGGGAGAGGATACTAGGAAGTGTTTTAGCACAATAGCTTTCTGTACTTCAAATTTTATTTTCATTGTCTTTGTCTGTAAAATGCTTCTTTCAGCACTGAGCCTGTCCCTCAGTATTGCTTCTGCTTGAGATGATTTTTAGTTTTTTACTCTTCAGCTTTTCATGTATTAATTTTCGACAAACACAGAGACCCCCCCCCTTCCTCAAACATATTTTTTTTTTTTATATACCTGAACAGTGTGGAAAGGCAGAACTCTGAAAATRGTGAAGCAAGCTCTGTATAATTTTTGTGACCCTGTCTACAGCTCRTATCTTCAGTTTACATAGTGAGATACTTTGCCTTGAACCTGCTCAGGTTTATTATTGGAAATCAATCACTAAAAGCGAGCCAATTAGGGGATTTTTTCATTCTTTTGATGTATGTAGTACTTTCATTACCATAATGCAAATGATCATCCCAGTTTACAGATCAGACAATTTCAAGAAGGTAAGTAAAATCTTTAGAACAATCAATGCAAGACACTGAAAAACTGTTCATGCTTCAATTTTTTAACAAATTTCACTAGTTTATTGCCTCTTGAGCCYGGTGGAGTGTTGGTCTCTGCTAGATTGCTATAGCTAAGCCTCTGCTGGCAGTAATTTAGAAATGGAAATAGGTAATTATCATTTGACCATCCAGTTTCCAAATAAAGCCTGGAGAAATGTTATTTAAAATCTCTTCCATCAGCAGAAGGGATCCTTTAGTTTATATAATTCTACTTCAATCTGATAAAATTTAGAAAGGTCTATTTATGATCTACCGGCTCACTGATTAGTTTGCAAAGGAGAATAATTTTTTAATTATGTAGCACTGTCTCACTCCAATCCTCTAGAAGCAAGCYAATTCAAGGAGAGGGAAGACAGCAGCTAAGGGGCTGCTGTTCAGAGGCTTCAATATTCAATGTGTTAATATGTTGCCCTTCCAGAATATACTTCTAGCAGTTCTACTCCCTGTAAATTTAATGGGGGCTATACATACAAAACATGCCTTTTWTAATTGTGGGTCACTGAAAAGTCTGTAAAGACCCTCCTTTGTGGAACCAGGTGAATTCCTTGAGGTACAGTTAAAAGTAAGGAAGTAAGGAAAGTAAATTGCAAAAAGGCGAATCACTAAGTGATTTGTTGTACACACCTGTTTAATGGCCATATCATAGAATGATTTAGTTTAGGGAAAAAACCCTTTACATATCACATATCAAGTCCAACCATAAACCTAACAAAGCCAAGTSTACCACTAAACCCTGCCCCTAAGTGCCACATTCACATATTTTTTKAACACTTCCAGGGAYGGTGATTCCACCACTTCCCTGGGCAGACTGTTCCAATGTTKGACAACCCTTTCRTCAAGAAATTTTTCTTAATATCCAATYTAAACTTCCCTTGGCTCTACTRGAGGYCATTTAATCTTGTCCCATTGCTTTTTACTTGCTACATCCTTCTTTTGGGAAGTTTAGCGAGTATTACAGTCTACAGTATTACAGTCTTTCCTCAGCCTCCTTTTCTCCAGGATAAATAAYTGCAGTTACCTCAGCTGTTTATAATAAGACTTGTATTCTAGACTCTTTGTCAGATTTGTTGCTCTTTTTGGATGCAGTGTAGGTCCCAAACTAAACTTGGATTGRGATATTGATAACAAAGGATCCATGAAGGCAGAAGCAGAATCTTGTTTGGCTCTTCTAAGAAAAACTGCATTATTTCTGCGCAGAATTTTTCCAAAATAAACATTGAAACACTAAATCTGCTACCAAACATGAATTCCAGAAGCCCCTAGTCTTTTGTACTTTCCACTGAAAAAAATGCATTTGCAGAATGGTGGTTCTGTTCTGTTTCCTAAAGGCTGTTTCTGCAATTCACATGTATTGCATTATTTCCTGTGTTATAACTGTGTTAAATTCTTTGTGACCCCATTTTAGCTTTAAGTGTGTTGCAGAAGCTTGTGGCATCTACTATGTTGAAAAATGTGGGTGGAATCTTTACCTACCCAAGAGCATTATAGCGAAATGGTTCATATAATATAGGTGAACTCCTTGAAGGACCGGAATCTACTGGGAGCGCAGTTTATCTGACACCAGGACCACATGAGCCTCTTTATAGTTCTTTGTTTGGATGGACTTTACCCTAAGGTAGCTGATTCTCCTCWTATATTATGCAAAGAACTGAAGGCACAGGGGTATAGGCTTCAATTTTGGGGTCAGATGTCTAAGCATTAGTCAATTGTAGGATGCAAGTTTTAGGTTATAAATCCTTTATCAGCTCTAGCTCTAAATGTCCATCAGGTTCCTGCAAGAACTAGTTCTCTTTTGAATATCCTTCATTCTGACTAGCYCTTTCTTGCACCATGGGACTAGATCAAAACTAACTTCCMYTTATTTATAACGAAAAAGAGGAAAWCTGGAGCAACCTSTAATATCTTGGGGTTACAGGTTGGACAAGTTGCACAAGAGCTAGCAAAATCTCTATTACATGATTTAAAAAAAGATGGTCTCTGTAGGTTTGGAGGAATGCCTATTTTATTGATTCATGGCGTTTTTACAAAGCACTTCGTAACAAGGCTCTTATCTGTGTGCTAGTTTGAAAGCAAACCAGCAGAGGAATTAACCCTACACAAATATATTGCGAGAGATTCCAAGTCAGAACTATAATTTAATAGGAAAATTAAAATAAAAGCAGTAATACAGAAACACTGGCAAAGTGAGACAAAGTCAGAATATGACCTGACACCCTGTTGGTCAGGGTGGTGGTAGCAGTCCAGTTAATGGTGGCTGCAGTCCTGTGGAAGTGGTGAGTGTTGTCTTGTTGAAGCAGTAATCCTGTGGAGAAGTCTGGTTGGTCTCCAGAGGTCCAGTGATRGTTCTCGAGCTCTTATMCTSTGGGAACMCAGTRGCAGTGCCCCATRGTGTTCCAAGCCTCACCTTATATAYRGGTAGGAATGTTCAGTTCCTCCCCTCTGGGTGGGKCATCTCASAGTGGGATGATGTAATTCTGAGTCATTYCAGGAGACCCTSATGGCCGTTAGCAGGGATRGCCCCCCACAGAATAGATGCTGCTTCCCCAGAGGGTATTRTCAGGGCTGAGTCACAAGAGGATAAAGAAAACTGCCCCACTTCTCTTAASAGCTTGTRGAGATGGTAATASAATACCTMCTTTTGGTTACACCTTCCWTGTAACCCAAGACTCTCCGTCTTTCACTGATTTTTCCATCTAAATTAATTTGGTAGTTCAACTGTACTCAGCTAACTAGCTATCTAATTATAATCTCACATTCTGATTCAGTGTTCTTCATTGACAAGGAGTCTGATTTCAATACTAAGAATAAAGGCTTGTCTGATTGTGTGAGTATATGTTCTTTTTCCATCTGTCACTGAAATAGRATGCATGTCACCTAAAATACAACAATCTCTACCCATTTTTAAACAGAACCAGATGGCATTTTATTTTTCCTTTTTTTTGAGATTCAGTATTCTCAGTTAGTGTGGTTTACAAGTCTTCTTACAGCCACATGTCATTTTTGACTGAAGAGCAAACAGTAAAATTGACTCTTAAAGTATATTACAATCTTTCTAAAAATACATAATTCCACTTGAACTCTGCTCTCATTTCTTTCAAGAAATCATCATAGTTTAGAAGAAGAACCCACACTGAATGCTGATGTCAGAAGTCCAGAGGGTGTCAGCACACTCCCCTACTCCCCTGGGAGTTTGCCTGCCTGGGCTTGATCTCCAGAGTTTAGTTGCGCGTGTTCAAGGCCGGCTCATTGAGATGATCTCTTGTGGAGAAAATGATGGAAGATGCCTTGTCTAAGGATCCCCATTRCTTCCCTTCAGAGTTGCTTTTAAGCTCTTGCCCTTATATCCACCTGAGCTACCTCACAATTGTGCCACAGTCGTGCCTATCCCCAGCTGTGARCGCTGTTGATCCTGACTCTGATCTTGGCACGTTGGCTTGACTCTATGACTTGATCATTCTGCTTTGTCTCTATGATCTTGTCTCATGATCCAAACTCTCAGCCTAAGCTGAGTACTGTCACCACACCTTCTCTGGTTACCTCACTCAGATACTGTGAGAYTTGGCCCTTGCTGTCCTGGCCCCTCTGTCCACCAGCTGCTTCATTGTGCTTGGTTTCCCCCTGCCTTTTCCTTATGGCACAGCTGGACCTTGCTGCTCCCTGACAGGGAGATTGATGGCAGCAGGCATGGTTTGTTAGCAGTAGTCTGGGTATCACACTGTGCAATGTCTGCCTGAAGAAAGAAAAGGCATGTGAGAGGTGAAGAGCACTCTTGTGCAGGATAAAGAATAGTCGTGCTAAGACCTTGTCTATGCCTGACAATTTTTCCCTTTGTAATTGTGCCAGAAATAAAGTTCTATCTTCCCCTATCATCCACCCACTGAGATATACCCACAGCAGTGTAGTAATGTTACTGTTTGGCTTATTATGAAAGGCTGAGGCGTGTGTTCTGAACTGCATTGAATATATGGCACCTATAATTTTCTAACATGGCAAAAAAGAATCATACACCCTCTTACCACTGTATTTAAAAAAGACAAAATTTTAAATATGCATTAGACTTCAATTTTTATTTTTTATGTAGTTTGGCTGGTATTTGAGTTACCCAAGCAATGTTTCTGTGCTCCTTACCAGTAAAGTGAAATCCAGGCACGTGAGAAAATTTGTCCTTTAATGCTATGTGAAGATGCTCAGAGGTACCTATGCAGCTTCTTTTTGTCTCTCTAAGCAGTTTTCAGTCACACTTTGCTCTACATGARTACAACTGCCTAACACGCAGGTGATAAAATCACACTGGAGCCAATGTGATGGGGGGCAAGCGTGGATTGCATATCTGATAAYAAGTAAATAGTTGTAGGTTTACATCAGCCTGCAAGAATGATTTTCTGCYTATTTGCACCACTTCTATATGACCTTGACGACTGCATTTTAGGATTGACCTTTTTGCTTTTTAGAGGTTTGTAGGCTTCTCCTAGAGCTTTCTCTCCTTTAAATTCTTTTTACCACTACATGYTTTTTCCTCTTTAAAAACTTGTTTCTAGTAATACCTTCTTAAAGCTGAGAAGGGCTCTAGCACATGCTATGTACGGTTTACTCTTCAAAGTCTAGATGGCTGTTTGCAGAAACAGTTTAGCTACCCAGGGTTCAATCTGTGTCAGACTTCCTTTGGAAAAGTGACTGGATTATATTTACATGYGAAATTATTCACAAATGAAGAGTTTTGCTTTAGCAATTTCCGCTATATCCAGAACTCACACAGGCCACATCAACACAGTAACAAAGTACTTCAAGCAAACCAGTTCCACAGTGGAAATTTCACTGTGAGACATTTACTCTAAATTATGCATTCTTTAAATATTCTGCATAGAGAGATGCTGTGAAGCTGGGGGAAATAAAAACATTTGAGGCAAAAGCAGAAAGTTAGGAACTGCAGTGTGTGGAAAAAAAGAGACATCTTTCTCTGCTTTATTTGTTCTGTAAACAGTGTAATTTTGGCAAGATTTTACAAGACTACCCAGCAATCTCGCTTATGTATTGCAACCCTTCCTCACCTGCCAAGGGGCTTCTGCCTCTGGGGCCGTATTGCACTAGGGCTTCGGCATTCTGTGTGTGTTCACATTTGTCTGGAGGCTCACTGCACCTCACTACTCTCAAAGCTACTCTAATAGCCTGCCTTCACTGTAGAGTTAACCCAATTGTRAACATAGTGAAAATATGGTATCAGAACACTCAGATTAAGAATGTYTTACATCTGGAGGTCTTCATCCTTGCAATGTTGTAGTCCAGACCAATATGAYTGTGTCCATAGAAACACAGTCCCAGCACTAATGTGTTAAAAAGGACAGTTCAATTAACTAATTCACAAGGTGCTCTCTCCTCTGCCTAGAGATGCTGTCTATGGCAGTGACATGAAAACAATGCTTTACGTAAGTAGCTTCCAAGCAGTAATTCATTATTAATGAAGACAGTTCTGACAGCAAAAGCAAACAGAATTTGGCAGCAAGAACTTAATAAGAATGTCATTAAGGAATTSAGTCTGCCAACCAGCAAGTGCTTTGTAGTGCAGTGAGCTGACTTCCCTGCCTCTTTGCCTCTTTTTTTGGCTGCTAATCATAAAAATGTCATTGTAAGTATATTTTCCCTCTTGATGGGTTTTACTGGTACCAGAGCACAGCTTACCAGAAGATTGATGTCAGCTCCTGGCAATCCATATTCTCTGTCAGTGTCTCTGAGATGGAACAGAAATAAATGAAAAATGCACAACACAGGAGAAATACAGCAAAGCAGTACAAGGCTGGTAATACAGGGGTTGGAACTGGAGGACTAGTGGTATCAACATTTAGTTTCTCTGCATATTCATTGAGTGAATTTGCAAACACAAGCCTTTTTTGTGTAGGTGCTTTGCAGGGTATTAACCTTTGGCAAAGAATAGCTGATAAGAATGATTCCTCATGAAAACCCTTTATATTTGCTTTACTCATACTTATTAAATGTCACAGAAATGAAATGTGTATAAGATTAAGGAAATAAACTGATTTTTAAAACCCCATGGCTCTATCTTAACCTAGACGAAGTAAAACATTTTTATCAAATGGCTGGAACAAATTGATATATTAGTTGCTTTGGAAAGGTAATCTACAAAATTGGCATGTGGCTCTGAGTCTTGGCATGCCACATACCATCTTTTGTGGTGTACAGAGAGAAAATACGAGGTAGTGCTCTGGTCTTGGTCCAAATTTATTTGACTTTYGATCGACAAGTGAGCATGTATCTACTATTTCACTACAGGGGATCTGCAAAGTAGTTTATCAAGTCTCTTAAAAAAATAAAAACAAAAGAAGAACAATGAAAGGCCTCATGTTTGGAGAATGAGCAGCACTTTCTAGAGACCTTTCTCTTGTTTAATTTTCTAATGTTAGAAATATCAGGAACAGAAATCTTGACCCTTATACATGTGCTGGAAGATCTATTCAGAATTTAGTTAAAAGAGCAGAGGTGTTGAGTGATTTACATAGAAAGTATTTTTTGTGAATAGTTTAATTAAATGAATGTAAGCTATCTCTAATAAAACCCCAATAAATTTCACAGCTGAGATGTTTCAAACAGTCTGAATAATGATCTCATTTGCTTTACCTGTTAGGCCTGATTTCCTTGATATGTCATATCCTAGCCCTGCCATTCCACTCTATTTTCTTTAAAACCTAGGTGTGCCTGAGAATTTTGAACTTATAGTGTTCCATGATTTTTCTTCTATATATGTTTTTATGTCTACAAGTTGAGCAGTAAGACTAATAAAGGGTAATTTATTACAGTTTAGATGGCCAATGACTAACTAGCCCAGAGAATATACCTATTTTTTTCTGGATTAATCTGCCCATCCTACAGTTTTAGATGCTTTAATTGAGCTAACTAGTTTATTTTGCCCTTCTTTTAAGGATTCCTCATGGGCAACTGAATTCTAACAATGCTAGTTAGCAGTGATGACTATCACTGCCTTTTGCACTTTTTCACATCTTCTCTGATTTCTTTCCCCTGTTGCTAAGAAGGAAAGGTTCATATTATTAAACTTCACCCCTTTTTAAAAAATTTATTTTGGCTCTAGCTCTACCTCCACTGAAGTTCCCATCTTTGTAATTAGTGCTGTTTGAAGAATTGTCAGTTACTCACCCTGTTCCAACCCTCCCCAAGGGACAGTGTCTCTGTGGGAAAGAAGTTCTATCTATACTAATAAACATTAGTGACACTCAGGAAAACTGGGTGTTCTGAGTAAACTCTGCATGTTGCCAGTTCTTTCTGCCATTCAGCACTAATGAAAGCGTTGATGACCTTGCTGCAGCTAACAGATGCTGCAGAAAATGTTTCAAGGCTATTAAATTAGGAACAGGAATRTATTAGATTAAGACTAATTGAGCATGCTGGTTCCCGTTGCGATTGTGATGTTGCTGCTTTGATAATGACACCTCTGCTGGGGGTTTCTGAAGCCTTCYAGAGTTCTGACATAAGAGCAGATGAAAATTTCAGAATAGCAGCAATTTCTGAAGTAATGTTAATATCAGCACTGACATTTCTGGTGACAATGAAACAGGGAAGAACAGCCTGCTGAAGACTACAAAAAACCTGGTTTTGTTCAAAATTTAGTCAATTGTTTTAGTAAGGAGAATGTATGATGAATACAGCACTGATTTTTAATGCTTCTTACAATATTGTCTTCCCTGCTTCTGTACTCTTAATATGAGTTTAATGGTAAGCAGTGTAGTCTTAGTATAGTTTAATAGCTAAAATGCATTCATAAAGTGATCTTGCATTCATAAATAGATAGTTGAAGAACATGTTGACCAACAATAAGCTTGAAAAAATTAGAACACCTAATTTTTCACAAGATAATAAGAATAAAAATAAGATAGATAATAAGAAAAAAAAATTGAAGCATAGACTTGCTGCTTAGTCATTATTTTCCACTTTCCACCTTGGCATTATTTGATTTGACATCAATTGCTCAGCATATTTGGCCATGCTGAATCAGAACAGAAACTGATTCATTCTAYTTGCTGAGGCATCTTTCCTATTCTGTTCATTTTTCCAGGCARTGTTCAATCCACAGCTTACAAAGCAATTTTATTCTGAGCCTTTGCAGATAATGATGRAGAAARTTTAAATAGATATTTTAAACTGATTACTCAAATTGAAGCAGAAATTTTGAAATTAGGTATATATGTATTTAAATCCAGTACTGTTAAGACCAGAATTAATGGATTTGCCTGCTATATAACCTAAGAAGGCCAAAAAAACATATATGGAATACAGAGTGCCACATGACTTCAAAAGTTCAATAATATATTCTGATCTCAAATTCATATAAAAAGAACAAGAAGCACACTAGTTTGGACTCTGAAATGCTGTCTCCACYAAAGAAACTGAAATTCTGCAAGCTTGACACTGAATTTGCAAATTTTTATTTTATTTGTTATCTTAATAATGTACAGCATCTCTCCCAAAGTGTCCCAAGAGAAGTTAAACAAGAACATACGTCATAGAATTAGTAACAGAAAGAGTGGATCATAGTTTGGATTTCATTTCCAAGCTGAGAACAYCTTGTGGAGACAAGAATTTCAGCCTAGAAAAAGTTCTCATATGGCAGAAAATGGATTTATTTATTTTTTAATGTGATAGACAAAACTGATGAAAGGTACGAGTAACCTCTAAACCTTTTCAACATGGAGAACAATGACAAAATAATTGTGCAGTTTCTCACTGACTATTTGCTTTTAAAAAAAAAAAAAAAATCTGATCATTTGAGTTTATGTCCAGTAAGATGTACATATGATTTCATATCTGTCAAAAAATCAGTTGGAAATCATAAAGTTGTATTAGTTTAATTGTGATTTTTAATTGAAGTAATGAGATTCATCTCCACAGTCCTCTCCTCCCTGCTAAAGCTCCTTATTTTCAKGAATATTTTACATGCCTATCAAATACAGAAAAGGGCTAATGTTCACATCTAAAAGTTGTGTTTCAATCTCTYGTTTTCTAATGGATCCATACTAATTCTGCTGACTTAAAGACAAGCAGGTCATAGGAGACATTATTTGCCATTTGCTGGAGCATATTATGGGTTTCTGCAGCTGTGTCTGTGTTACACATTGCTTTGATACACAGTTAAAGCCATRTAGTGAATTCCTCTAATTATCTCTAGCTGTGCGTTGGCTGCTTTGACTTGTAGAGCAATTGGATGTGTACAAACTCAATATTCTTYTGATGAATATTAAACAAGAATCTGTGGTCCTGCTGTGAATCGAGTGCGACCCAACCCCTAAGAGACCTAAGGGTCTGAATCAATCATGGTCCTTCGAACAACTTCAGTCCGCTGCCAGAGGGGCAAATAAAGGCAAAAGTCCTGTACATCTTGTACAGCTATATAAAGCAAACATGGATTGCTTCCCTGCTGAGCCACTTCGCACCCAAGCACTTATTAAAGCTGATGTTGCCTCTGTTTATTCACTTCCTATGAAATATTTTAATTGCATTTCACTTTCATGTCTTACATGCCTCTTTGTTTTCTTCGGG